>NC_140481.1:12660000-12940000 GCF_051167445.1 Perissodus microlepis | reverse complement strand
CCAGGTCTGTGTGGGTGAACGTATTCCAGTCTGTGTTTTTAAATCTGTCCTGGAGCACTGCGTCTGTCCCCTCTGGCCACACTTTAATTGTCCTCACAGCAGGTTTCACACGTTGGATGAGTGGTGAATACCGAGGTGTGAGGAATAGGGAGAGATGGTCCGATTGTCCAATGTGGGGGAGGGGTGTGGCTTTGTAGGCTCCAGCCAGGTTGGAATACACATGGTCTAAAGTCTTGTCTCCTCTGGTGTGGCAGGAGACATGTTGGTGGAATCTGGGGAGGACTGTCTTTAAGTTGGTGTGGTTGAAGTCGCCAGCAACAATAAAAGCAGCCTCGGGGTGTTTATTCTGGTGTTTGTTAATGGCTGCAGAAAGTTCTTTCATGGCCAACCTAGCATTAGCGTCGGGGGGTATATACACGGCAGTGAGTATGATCGAAGTGAGTTCTCTGGGGAGATAATAAGGTCTGCATTTGACCATTAAAAACTCCGCATTAGGTGAGCAGTGACTCTCAGTAGTAGTGGAGTTCATGCACCAAGCATTGTTAATATAAATGCACAAACCTCCACCTCTGGTCTTGCCGGAGTCATCTGCTAGCCTGTCGGCTCGGTGTGTGTGGCGTCCTGCTAACTCGATAGCATTGTCCGGGCAGCTGTTGTTCAACCATGTTTCGGTGAAAAACATGACATTTGAGTCCATAATCCGTCTGTTGTTAGTGATGGAGAGCCGTATCTCATCCATTTTGTTTGCCAGAGAACGGACATTGGCGAGGAAAATAAAAGGCTTGAGCAATGTGTGACATGGTTAACTGTAAACAGCTATCTTCAGGGAGGTTTAAAAATATGAATGAAAAATGAATATCTAGTGTTGGCAAAGCAGCTGATTAAACATATTACATTCAGACATTCTCATCGGTGCTAATATGAAAAAGCTGCTGAGCCTGCACCTGCTCAACTTGCCTGTTTTATTAGACCAGACATGGTCAGAGCTGCTTCCCCCTCTCCATCATCCTGAGAGCGTTCCTTGTTAATGTATTAAAGAAGTTATTAACAACTTTTTCGAACGCCATCTCCTCTACATCACACGTTACCCAAGATAGTTACCAAGAGGAAACTCATCTGTCACCATGATAAGTCACTGAAGCTGGTTTACTTGCTAATGTTATATAATCTTTTCCTGTATAATCTGTTTTTCCTCACCACATACATAATAGTTCTCTCTGCAAACATGATTCTGTTTATATTTAAACACTTATTAAGAGTACTCGGTGAGGAAATTGGAATAATGAAATGATCTGACATTGATGTTCTGCTGACACTGACATAAATGGAATATGTCAGTTATTGCGACTGCCTACAGCAAGCTAATTAGACTGTATTTCCAGTTCCTTGTTCCGTGCATAGCTTGCTTTGAATAATATGGACGTCATTTACTTCCAAATCTATGATAAGAGCACAGGAAAATGTTGTGCAAGAGGCTGATTGTTACACACAAGGAAAAAGGTTGCAACCACTTGATAAATGACTCAGAATGTCGTCATTGCTGAGTACAAAGGCACAATCCTGTTGCCCTGTGCTTCTTCCTCAGCACCAGAAACACTCATGTAGTTTTGTCTGAGTCTGACATCATCACACCATCATCACAATTTGGGGCCACTTGTCTTAAAATACCCTAAAGGTTAGTTTCACAGGCTGATCAGAAACTGGAGTGGACCAGTGAGAATGTGCAATAAAGCCCCAAATGCTTTGTGCTCAAACAGCCACAAAGACAATGTGAGGACAGTTGGCATGGGCCACCCAGAGGCCTGATATCAACATTCTGATTATCAGAAAGCCAAAGATCCACCAATGAAGAAGATGATGATACTTCAAGCGACACCCACTTGCCTTGTTCTTTGAAATCTGGGTAAGTTTAGATCAGATGTTATTTTCTCAAAGTGCACTCTGTATGAAGGTAATTGATACAAAACGCCAGCCTCACTTCACTGCTCAAAAACACCTCACCCTTTCACACTCTTTTGACACGAAGTATCGAATGACGTCGCAGTGTTTGTTGCTATGGATAACACGGAGCGCTGAAAGCTTTAAAAAGCATCAAGCTGACAGGTGGCCACGTAGAGATACCAAACCCCACAGTGCCTCTGGATCTGAGGCAAAGATCGAGCTGCTGTGAGGCAAACAAATGAGTTACGTTTTTATGTAAATCTGATTACGATTGATTGATTAAACTATTTAGTTTGGGTAAATGTGAGACTTAAAATTAAAATCACTCTTGATTTTCACACGCATTTGAAAATGGCTCAGGAGCGAAAAGAAAAGCCAAAACAAAACGGGTGTTACAGTAATTAATCAGCAGCGATTGCATTTCATTTAGCTGCTTGGTTTTATGTAATTTGTTGATTGTTACCTTCAACTACTTTGTAACAGCATGACTTTGATGAACCCTGCAGGATGTTGGAAAACACCTATGCCAACTCCTCATTTTATTATTTCTCCAACTTGGAATATTTTTTCCCTTTTTTAAAAAAAAAACGACAATCACGCCAGCAGGTATGTACATTTCTCTGCTTGTTGTATGATTCAGGGGAAATGTGAACTGGTTACGCTAAAGCAGTAGACCAGAATTTGAAAACAGAAAGCCCCTGCCCCCCTCTTTGTTCTACTGCGTCCCTTTTCCACCAAAGGAGATCGGGCATGTTACATGTGCCTATGAGATCCTTGACACACTGAGGGGAGGGATTAAAACCCCAGTCTCACAGCCTAACCCATTCCATCACCCTGTCTTAGGCCGTGTGTGGATTATTTTTCTTCTTGTGCTTTTTATACTACCTCATACCTGATCGGGTTAAAAAAAAAACAAAAAACTGCTATTGACCAAAGTCCTCCATCACAGCCTGGCCTGTCCAAAGCCTGAAAATAAAACCAGAAGAGGTGAATTCCCTCTTTGCCCCCTTGAACTACAATACTGTGGTACTACTTCCTGCTATAGCTTTTGCAGGGCTGTCATAGATCGCCAATCTATTGTAGGACTAACACAGAAAGACAATCATTCGCATTCACATTAGAATTGGCAGTTGACCCCAACCCATACACACATAGTCTGAAAGCCACCACAGAAAACCCCGAACAAAGTAGGGCACCCTACTCCTTTCGGGGTTTAACCTCCAACCGACGTAGGGTTGGAGGTTCAATTCCTGGCTGCTCTAATGTGCATGCCAAAGTATCCTTGGGCATCGCTCTTAAAGCACTGTTTAAAGGGCTTTTAAAGCAGAGTAAAGAGTCAATTTAGTGTTTTATGTCTTGCAGCATGAATGACGTGTCTTTCAGGAAAATTTAAATAAACAAAACTTTGCAGCTTTCTGTTGTCTGCTCTTGGTTTATTTAAAAAAAAAAAATCTTCTGTTTATCATGCGCTGGCCAAATGGGCTTGTGTGAGCGCCAACATCTGGACTGGGGATTGTTACGGCCCTCGCTTTAAGGTCTATGTTAGGCATAAGGCACATCAGTTTTTTCTACATCATCTGCCATTGCCTCCATATTTTCTTTTTTTTTTTTGTTATCTGTTTCTTGTTGTATGAAACAGCAATGGGAGAGAGTTGGAACTCTAACAGCCTTGTCTGTATAAGTTTACTTTATTCACTCTGTTTCATACTTGGCTGCCATATTTCAAACATTTCTGTTCCTTCGTGAAGTTTGTAAGCTGACTTTTGTTGAAGTTGTTAAATGGGTGCTGAGTGAAGTCAGTGTCATCTTGGGGATTGCGGATTTCATTGCTGTGCTGCTGAATTGCGCCGGGTTAATCTGAGAGGTGTGTAAAGGCGTAAAGTAAAAGGAGAATATTCTAACCTCGGCGAAAGGCAGGGCTGTTGCAATTAATTTGACCAAAGTGAATCTAATAAAGAAGCAACTATTGCTTCACGGTCCACATTATACACAATCCTCTGTGCTCGCGTGTAGAAGAAAGTAGCCTATAGCGAACTCATTGATGGAAGTTGAATTGAATTGCTTTAAACTGGACATCAAAAGCCCAGTCACTACTTTTATGATAGCTTCAAAAAGTGCAAGAGAAAAATGCCAAAAGGTTTAGGTCCTTCCATGAGAAGACCTTGATGTCTCGGAGCACTCTGCCCAATCTAGGCCACACTACTGAGCAGGCAGCTCTGGAGAGTACGCCATTGTGAATCGCGGCCCTTTAAAAATGCATGTTCCCTCTCGGCTCTGTATCTTTAATGAAGTGTGTCTGAAATATTTGATAGCCTTGTGCTCATTTGTAAAACAAATACATTTATTTTCATTAATATTTGATACGGAAATGAATATATGTAAAACACATACATTAATTAGTCTGTTTTGATCAATTGTCTCTGTCGAATGCAGAACGTGTGTTTCCGCGCAGTAACTCCCCACAGGCTACTCGGCTGCATATCATTCTCTGGTGCTTCAGAGCGAAACCATTTAATTTTCAAAGTGGGATTTAGCATCTTTTAAGACTATGCACACTCAAAAAAAAAAACAAAAAAAAGTCATGCATTTTCACTCGGCAGTTTGCAAAATGGATGTTTGTCACTTTGAAATGTGTTTTTTGAAGGATGAAAGAACAGGAATACAAAGATGACTAATGTGCCATCGCAGATAATGACTATGATAATGGAGTACTGATTTTGTCTTCAAGGCTTACAATCAGGTTTGAACCTGTATTTGAGGTTTTGGCAGCCAAAGGGAAGTTCATATGTTACATTTTTTTAATTATTGGAAACTCTATATTTATATATTTGAGGACTTTAGGCCAAGCCGACAATTACAAATAACAAATAACAATATAAACGTCTGGTGGATCAAAACATGAAACGATAGCATTCAAAACAAACAGGGACTGTGTTTATGGGCCTTGGACTCATGATGTCACCATATTATAATATACTGCTTGTGGCTGTGACCACACACACTCACCCATCACTTTGTTAGGTAGTGCTGCTTGCTCAAATATCTAATTAGCCAATCGTATGGTAGCAGCTCAGTGCACTTGAGCACGTAGACATAGACAATGCGACCTGCTGAAATTCAAAGTGAGAATCAGAGTGGAGAAGAAAGGTGATTTAAGTGACTTTTAAATGCGGCGTAGTTGTTGGTGCCAGATGTGCTGGTCTGAATATTTCAGAAACTGCTGATCTTCTGGGATTTTCCCACAGAGCTGTCTCAAGGGTTTACAGAGAAAGAACTGAAAAAGAGAAAATATCCAGTGAGCAGCAGTTTTCTGGAATAAATCATCTTGTTGATGACAGAAGTCAGAGGAGAATGGCTAGATGGCTTCCAGCTGATTGTAAGGCAACAGTAAAACAAATAACCCATCATAATTTGAGTTCCAAAGATGACAATTTGCTTTCAAATTCAAGTGGTATACAGAAGAGCACCTCTATGGCAGATGACCACACCAAGTGCCACACCTGGCAGCTAAGAACTGAAGCTACAGATGGTAGGGTCTGAATCTGGTGTAAAAAACAAGAAAGCATAGATCCACCCCACCTTGTTTCTATGGTTCAGGTTGCTGCTGGCAGTGTAGTGGTGTGTGGGATATTTTCTTCACACACGTGGAGGTCCATGCTGACTTTGTGCATTTATACACCACAGTGTATAAAGTATTGCGGCTAACCATGTGCATCCCCTTTGTGATCAAAGTGCAACCATCTCAAACTGGTTTCCTGAGCATAAAATGATTTTAGTGTACTCAAATCTCCTCCTCCACAGTCTCCACAGTCACCAGATCTCAATCTATTAGAGTACCTCTGTAATGTGCAGTGACTGTGTGATGCTATCCTCACAAAATGGACCAATCTCTGAGGATTATTTCCATCACCTTGCTGAATCCACGCCAAAATAGAATTAAGGCACTTCTGAAAGCAAAAGGGGGTCTCACCCAGTACTTCCCAGTATACAGTACAAGCAGACATGCTCCCTCTCGCAGCCTGAGATCATCTAATCGAAGGCTGTTGGTAGTCCCTCGAACACATTTTTAAGACCAGAGCAGATAGATCTTGTAGAGCGGTGGGATGCCTTGCCTCCATCATTACGTTGTCTTGATTGCATTTATTCTTTTAAACAGCAGCTTAAGACTCATTTGTGCTGTATGTTCGATTGTGCTGTTTTATGTATATCTGTTTTATATTATTGTGACGCACTTTGTGGTTCTTACTGTGTGAAGAGTCCTATATAAATAAATAAAGTAAGGTACAATTTTGGTCCTCAGTAGATTTGACTTTGCCTAAAACTGCATATGCATAAATCTACCTCTCTGATATCCATTCCTTCAGGTGTTTATCAACAAAGTCTTCTTAAATGCATTATCTCAAGGCACACATACACACACCACCTCTTCTTTTTTTTAACAGTAATGTAAAGAACGGCTAAAAGTTAAAGAATGTAAATGCATTCTGTCCTTTGGCCACCAGATGGTGATGTAGACCTATATGATTGACACAGTAATACGTGAAATGACCACGAGAGTGCAATGCCATCACACCAACCTCTCATCTGCCAGTTTTGGGCTGCAGTGTTGAGAAGTGTGATGTATTCTCTCTGGCAGCACCTTGGACAGCGGCAATCTGGTGAGTCATTCTGCCACTGTATTCAGGATGTTTGAATCCAGCAGCAGAGGCCATGCAGTAATTAATAACCACATATTTACATTTGGGACACATCAAGATGTGGAGTGGGTGGGGGGCAGCATGTTTATCTCCTCTGTGACTCAGCTACCTCAGTGAGCAGCAACTGAAACAAGGAAAACCTTTTTTTTCCCCCTGACTGCACCAGCAACATCTTTTCTTCTTCTTTTCCCCATGACATAAAAAATGTACTATGTTGCTTTTTAACCCCTTCACTGAGGGGACGGTGACTTTAATGCTGTTTGTTTTATATCAGAAGTGCTTAACGCAGCGCTCCGATGTCTTGCCAAGAAGAACGCAGATGCCTATTGAAGCAGAACTGTGAGCCAGGTATGTTGTGTTTTAAAAGGCTTCTTTTTCAAGTGGTGCAGTGGTTTGGCATACAAAAGCTTTGTGTGGGTGAATCTCATTGTGCATTGCTAGCTTTCTGCCCTTGGCTCCATTGCAGGGAGCCAAGCCAGTGTTGATGAATATGAGAAGATGGTGAAAGACAGGCGGAGACGCTGCCAGTCAATCAGCAGGGTTGTCTGGCCCCTCTCCTTCACTCTCTGGGGGATAAGATATGTGTCATTCTCCCATGAGGCATCTCACCACGGCGCTGCCTCCATCCGCCCTTTACTGTGCCAAGTCCTCTCCACCTTACTCTGTTTCTGCATGTTAGTCTGCATAATTCTACCTCTCTTCTCTTCTCTTCCTGTTTCCTTATCAGCCCATCCTTCATCAGCTCAACCTGCTGCTTCCCATCTTCCCATCTATTCCTGTGGATTTGCAGCTCTGCAGTGCCTCACAGCGACACCCTGTAACCCTGCTGATCTCTCATTCGCTGGTTTATTTCTCTTTCTCAAGCATGATCACCACTCCCTCCTTCACCTCTTTGTTCTCACCCTCTCTCAAAAAAGCTGGTCAAAGACAACAAGCAAAACAAAACAGGACAACAGCAAAAAAAAAAAAAAACCTAAAAAAGAAGCACCGAAGCATTAGATTACTTACGGTTTAACCAGCAGAGCCTAGTTCGTTTGCCGCCTGAAACAAAAGTACTACGGAAAAGAAGTGGGACTGGTTAGCCCCAAAGCATTTTCCCTTTTTATTGCACTTGTCAGCAGCCATATCAATATCCCCAAAGCAGCCATGAAAGGCCAATCTATCCTGACACAGCAAGTGTAAAAGTGGCTGTTTTAACAAGCTCCACAACTAACTGGCTGTGTTTGAGCTCTCTATTCATTAGTAGTTGAGGTCACGCTATTCCAGCAGGCAGGTGTGTCCACCTCCTTGTCGTATCGTTCTCTCTCTCTCTCTCTCTACCTATCTAACTTTATTTCTGCCGTGCTCTGTGATTCGCAGGAGGCGTCCTGCGTCTTGTAAGCGTGCCCTCCACTTCAGCACGGATCTGATTATCTTTGAAAAAGCAGTGTGCAAAAAGTGTCATGCAGCACGCGCACGCTGCACATTACACATTACACGTTCTAATTAGCAGCCATCCTTCATTCCTTCACAGCTCGTGAAGACATGAAGACATGGAGAAATTACACCTGAACTTTTTAAATGAAATAAATAAATTAATACATGGTCACATTCACACATGTAGTATACGGACTAAATATGTGTCTTTTTAATGTAAATCACATGTCTCAAATAACCTCTTTATTGGTAAAAAAAGAAGAAGATAAAGAATATCAGTGACTCTGTCATAGAGTGCATGGAGACCTTTTCTAAATCTCTTGTTTTCCTGACAATTTAATTTAATTCTGTTATATTTGTACAGCCCAGTATCATATATGGCGGTTCAAATGGCCTCACAGGCATAAAAGCACATACATCCACACAGACATATACAAAAATTGTCTGTAGCTAAAGTATAAGGCCAATATGACAATGATGAATATGGTCTGTATCTTCCAGATTAGCAAATGTGGCTGAACTCAGCAGGCATGACTGTGCAGTTATATTAGTATTATTAAAAAGTGGCTGCAAAAGCTAAATAGCCAGATTCAAAGGGTCATTTTCTTGAAATTGTCTGTAGAGTTTGTTTCCTTAATATTTTGAGTAGGCTGTTTCAGAGTTTGGGGTCATGAACCGGGAAAGCTGCTGTCCCTAAGGCAATTTAGGATTTCATACACTGTACAAGTGATACATTGAAATGCAGTGTGTACAAGCAGTAGAAAATACAAAATTTACTCAAATACCATCAAATCTTTGGCATCTGTATTTAAGTTGACTTAAATAACTCGGTGATTATGAGAATCACTGCTGTTCAATTGGCTTTCGAGCAAATGCTTGATTACTTGAGCAATCAGAACTTTCATATGTATAGCGGATTGAGTTCTTGTGTGAACACAACCCATCCATTCTTATTTGTAGAGCTTGCAACTCATATTCTAAAACTAAACAAATTTAGATCATACTGAGGTAAAACGATATGATTAGTTAATGTAAAATACACAACGGTTGTGTAGGTCAGTCCATTGGCAAAAAGTCTTTAAAGCAGTATACACTTGGTGTTATATGGCCATAAATTGCCTTTTGATATAGTCATGTTTTATGAGGCGATACAATAGGCTATATGTCCTTGAAGGTTGGTGGTCCAGTGGTGGTGGTCCAGTCTGCATGTCAAAGTATCTTTTGGCAAGACACAGGACCCCAAGTTGTCCCCAATGCATCAGTTGGGTTATATGCAAATTTTTCCTTACATGCAAGAAGCTTGAATCCTTTCTCTCTGAAGTGACCTGTCCAGGGTGTAGCCTATCTTTTACCCTAGGAAAGCTGGAATAAGCTCCAGCCCTCCTGTGACCCTGAATTAGATAGGTGGAGCAAGATGGATGAACATCCTGTCTGCCTCTTTGTTTTGTTTTCCATGCCCCATCCTCATCCACCCTAGTAGGCACCAAAAGAACTGCCCGAGCCTTTGAGTGAACAGATACCTGCCTCTTCTCCATGACACTGGTCCTGATCTATCCCCCATCTGTCAAGACACAGCTGCGCATATGGTTGGAGGTTGTGGTTCTTGTTTGCAAATGCTCTTTAAAGCCATGTGCAGTCCTCATACCTCAGCCAGTGTTAAAACTTATATGAACTAACTCTGCTTCCCTGTGATACACTGGTGTTTCCATGAGACATCACCCTTTCAGAGTCAGCTGTCAAAACACTCTCTGGAGACGGCGTCAGTATCCCCGGTGTAATCTATTTTGGCAGACAGCTGATCCTTGCTGAGTGAAGCGGCTGCCAAGGAATCTGGTCTGAATGCCAACGCTCCCCTCTAGTCTCTCACTTACAACAAGTGAGCCGAGTCCATCTCAGGGGTCAAACTGCTAATCAAAACAAAGGCATTAGCTATTCTTTAGGAGCGTACAGAAAATGCTTTTCCTGCTGTCTTACACCCTTGCTTAGAGTCAGCATTGAAGCGCACAATCCAAGCAATGCTAATCTCACAGTAATGGTCAAACCATTGACTCAATAATGCTTTCATTTCAGTGCTGCCCTTTTCCACTATTGACTCTGGGTACAACGCTTTGCTCATTGACGCTTGCTAGTGATATTCCAGAAAGTAGATGAGAGGGGGTTGGAGAGGTGATCTCACTATTATCCCCTAGACGCTCCTCTATTGTGGGCAGATCAAAGTGGTATTTATGCTAGGCCTCTGGATATGTGCATGCCACACTGCTGTACAGAAGGATACTCAAATGCAATATGAAAGCCTCCCCATTAATGGATGAAAGGTTGTTGGCCTAAATCATCAGATGGAAGCCTGATTGCTTGGGGCTAATCAGGCCCCGAGCAATCCAGTGTTATTATTCCAAAGCATCAGCAACATGCAAAAGGCTGCCTCCTTTCTTAATAGTCAAAAAATAAAATTACTCACTTTTTTTTCTTTTTTTTGCTGAGGATTAGATGGTCCTGATAGCATCTATCAGCTATCTGGGCACAAAGGATTGGAAACTTAGAAAAACACCTAGCTTGGGAATGTCCAAAGTTAAGAAAATCAGGTCTCTTAAGCTCACAGTCTGTTACTATTTCTATTACTATCTTCTATTTTCTACTGCTATTTATGGGCACAGAGTCTCCACTTTAGACTGCACATAAAAGACAAAGAGTTCTAAGCTGATGGTAGCGTGTGCCATCCATAAACTATACAGATTCAATTCACAGATGGATGCATATAATTAGTCATAACTAACAGACTAATACATTTCACTCAGCAAAGTTGAATGGGCTGTACCACACAGCAATGTCCGTTATTTGTCAGACATCTGGATTAAAAATGCTTAGAAAAGGGCACCGACACCACAAACGCAGCCATGAGCTCCACTTTGGTGACTTAAATTAACTAAGGTGAAGCCTACTAGACCACTATGGGCCACAGCTCCTTCTGATGGCATATTGATCAAAGCCTTGCAGATATCCTAATGGATGATAACATATAGGTTTTATAGGTTTTATGAAACTATCTACAGAGAACGAAAACATTTTGTACCAGATTTAACCATGAGCAATTTAACATGAAAGTCAGTTGGAACCAGTTTCAAGAAGCCACTAGAGGAACTGCTACATTTGGCACTTTAAAAATGTTACTTTTTGAAAGCATTTTTACATTTTCTTTGTTTTGTCCAGTCGTTGGAGATGCTGCTCGGTCTGCACTTCCCATCACCGCCCAGCAGTAATCTTGGCTATGCCCTTATGGCAGTTATTTCAGGCAGTTATTTATTCCACTATACATGGGCTTACTCCAGTGTAACAACATGATTTACTGGGTAGGTTTCCCAGTTTGGCTGCTATAAACATGACACCTGGCTTTTGGGGTGTTAGGAGTGGGCTTATTTTAGCCAGTGGATGAAATCAGGGGCTGCACCAAAGCCCAGCATATGAAAAATGTGGGCTATTTTTAGGAGTGACTCACGCAAAGCAACTCTAGTGCAGCCATTAAAAAAAAAAAGAAATTGGAAATGAACATGAAAGCTTCATTTTTTTTTTTTTACATCACAAACAAAGAGAACAAGACAACAACAAGATACTTTTATTCTTAAAGTAGTTTAAAAATCTACAATGTTCACTTGTAATCAGTCATGAAGTTAAAGGCACTCCTTTGCATGGAGACCTTTCATACTGTGTTCTGCTTTAGAGAAACACTGAATGATTGACTGAACGATTCATGTTAGAACAAACTGCTCTCATCTGCTAAACTGTGAAACTTTGAAACAAAGTTTTTTTTGTTTTTTTTTAAAAAGGCTCACCTGTAGCTACCACAGTTGGAGGTGCACATTGAGTTTATCACCTTGCATGTAGGAGCTCATGGCTTCTTTCAGCCTGTAGTTATGATCATAAGTGATGTCTGCCTGTGTTCCAGATGAAAGTACAGGCGTTGATGTTTTCATTAGGTCACAGACGCTGTGCATCAGTCTGGAAAAAAAAAGCCTTTAATCTTTGCAAACTGCCAAAGTCTCCCAGGCTGCTTTCCTTCTCCTTAAGGGATTTAGACATCAACCTTCTGAACCTGTCAAGTACCACACGTGCATCTTTTGTAGTCAAGCGATGCATGTTGAGGAAATGTCCAAAAAGCCTCTTAAATGTTAAATTATTAATCACTGTTGCAAAAATGTGCAAGCCACCTTTGGCAATATCAAACTCAGACAACCTATAGCTTCAGAGGTGACAGTTTAAGGTTTAGGAAGCTGCTGCTGATGGCTTAAATGTTCCTAAAGTATTTATTCCTTCACCACCCCCCCTCATCAGTGTGAACTTTTTCCTCTGTTTGCGCATGTTCATTTTACTTTTACTTTTTTTTCTTACTCTGTCTATAGGAAAAAAATTGTAAGAGACGGTGGCATTTGCTGATTGCTGATAGTGAACGCACTGCATGAGGCAAGGCTTGCATACTTAATGCCGGAAGGCTGCAACTCCGATTGCAATCAGAGGGTCTGAGTGAGGGAGATGGTGGGAGGGAACAAACAATAATACATCCAAATTCAACAAGTGCTGTTGCCAGAGGGCACCAGAGACAGGGAGAAGAGTGGCTGAATAGGAGGCCAGCACAATTTACAGCTGATTCTACATAGACCTTTGCTGCTTTGTTTTTCTCTCCCGCTATTTTCCCACTACACACACACACACACACACACACACACACACACACACACACACACACACACACACATCTCTAAATCTATGTATTATAATTCAGTCCTATTTCTGCAGCGGCGCCTGTATAGAAGCATCCCATAAACTCATTTAATATTCAAGCCATTTACTGCATGGCAAACACCCACCACTGTAGATGTATGGAGGATGTATAACCATTTTCCTGTTTCTTCAGGTAATAGGAGTGGCTGGGCAGGAAATCAGAGGGGGTCGGGAGAGGTTGAGGGACTGATTAACTTGTCTTCATGCAAATGCAACAGTGCGCTATTCTGTATGTGCTTCTGTGAAAGTGTTTGTGGCGCACCAACTTGATGGTAATATGAACTGGCCATGCTGGGACTTGGAGGCAATTTTCCTAGCTCATAAACAGCAGGATGTTGAAATAAAGTCAAGAGGGAGGGCAAATCAGGAATTGCAGGAAGGGCTGTCTGTTTGCATAATATATATGTATGGAAAAATATCATGCAAAGTCTTTGCTAAATAAATTCACGCTGTCGTGCAGTGTTTACTTGTAGGTTACAATTCTACCTTTTGAGGCACGCACCTAAGGCTCTCTCCTTTAGTGACACTTGGAGGAAGATTCTTGGGAAAGGTTTGCCAAGGTTTTGGCCTCTTGTATCTAATCAAGTCTCTCTCCAGGCTGCTTGCCCATTCAAGGCCTTTGCCTCTGTCAGACTACAGACAAAGACTTGTTAAGGATGTAAACTCCTGGTGACAAACTGTGCTGTTACTCTAGGGGGGCTTGCGCATATCTTGCATGCAGTACACTCAGTCACAGAGAAAGGCGACAGCATAATCATGCAAATTTTTCTTCTTACCTATCCTCATAGCATGCTGAATTCTCACTGCAAAAGACTCGATTCTCCATTCTCCTTAGCTGTTGTTCTCCCCACGGCACGCAGTTTATTCATTACTCCATCACCAGCGAACCCAGAGTGGCATGGGTTAATCTCAAGTGACAGGATTTAGAGGCCTTACATCCTTTGGCGAACGCTCACAAACGGGTGGCGCATGGATGTTGACTTGATCGAGTGCGGCTCTGACAACTGTAATTATCCGCTGACAAGTTGCAAATCAGTGGCTTTAAGGAACAGACTTCTGAGCAGGAATGTTCAATCCAAGCTTCAAATGGGCTCAACATGTTCTGCGAGGAAATTTGATACCGGCACCCATTGTGTTGCGGGGCATCTCATGCATGTTATCGTCGTTCCATCAGATTGTGTGCAAGAAGTCCAATCCAATCCAAGTTTGGAACCGTGGAAACACAAAGCACAGAAGTTTCCTTTTCAGTTTGCAGCACCAAACACTACTTGCACAAGCAGTCAATAAATATCTGAGACAATCTCCCCTTTTTCACCCTTATATCAGTCAGACTCTAAATCCAGTCTGGGATGCATTCACTGCTATCTGATCCATGTTGTCACATTCCCTACACACACTCACACATACATACACACACACATATATATATATATACACATCTTGGTGCCAACAAAACTACGCCAGTTTGCATGGTTGCCTCTATATTTCATAATGTGTCATGTAGCAGTGTGAGATATGGTCCCTGATTTCATTTATGTGGAGAAATGGTGGCTCTCTTATCAGTGCCGCAGTGAAATAGCTGTGGATCAGTACCATTAATATGTCAGTCTCGAACTGATGGAGTGTTTACATGCTGTAGGGAGTTACAGAGGAGCATTTGGTAACTGTAGCAATTCAGGAAAGTTCACATAAATGTAGGCATTCCTTCATTTTACACTGACGTGAATCTGATTTTCACTCCAGTAAGCTGCCACTATTGGGTGTGACTTTCTTGTGTTTAAGCCAAGATTTGTGGAAGGGCTTTGTGAGTGATTATTTTCACATATGTGAAGATGAATTGTGGATAATTACTTGTGGAGTTCCATTTATTTCTATCACTATCTACTACTTGACCTTTTTACAGTGTTGACTGATGAGTTCGTCAAGCACGTTACTGGAAGATAACTGGAAGTGATAAAAGGAACGCTCTGAATCACACCGAATGCATTTAATGTTTTCACAGATATGGGTGCTCTAATACTTATTCCATTAAACTGAAAACAAGGATGGTGACTTAAATCAGGAAAAAAAACTGATATGTGTTTATTAAATATTTTGTGCTAGTTTTATCTTTTTACCCCAAATCACCTCAAAAAAACTCATATTCAGCTGTACTCACCAAGTTTACCCAGAGTCTTTCGATTCCTGGGTAGGCTCTCAGTCCACTGTTTAACTCAGCTGTCAATATGCCAGATGAGGATCATCCACATCTATTTACTTTGGAGGAGTTTGTTTAAGCTTTGTGAAAGGAGTCTGACATGAGCCAATGTGTCAGTGAAGCTCTGTCTGATGACAATGATACTGAAGATACTGAATGATACTTTTCCGTTGGTAAACACGGCTGTTTTTGCCGCTGTTAGCTTCTGGTTAGCCGCTGTTCACTGGCGTTAGTGAAATTTTCTTTGAAGTGAGCCTGACACAGTTGGACTGTGAACTCTTGTTTAATGCGAGAATGTTATCAATCTGTTTATCAGAGGGAAAGTGCATTTTTATGATACTGAGCCAAACGTTAGCTGACACGATGTTAGCTTAAACCTAGCTGTTGTCGAATAGCTAGCTTGCTGTTAGTTCCAACTGCACCAATATCATGAGTAAATAAGTATTTATGCACATTTTTGTGTGTTAGACTCCTGACTTCAGTTTAGGAGGTTTGAGGTGAGCGGAAAGAGCACAACGTTTTATTAACATGCTGGTGGTGTTGTCTCTTTTCTTCAGGTTTTCGCTTCTTTGGTGAAGGTGACCCCTTCTCAGATGATGAAAAATGGGTATGATCTTTCATATCTTCAGTCTGAAGGTGCAGAGAGGAATTTAAATGTCCCTTCATGGCAAGCGGACAACTGCGAGTTCTTTACTCCTTCACTTTGGCGTACTATGTATGTGGCCAGTCTCTAGCCATATACATAAAACCCGATTAGTCAGAAGGGAGATGTTTTTCCAGGCCTTTCAAACTGCTGCAAATGATGTGAAAAAATGAAATGGGATGGAAAAATAATAAACAGGAAACAATCAGTGGGTATTTTTAATCAAAATACCTCATGAACCAATTCCACTATCTTTGAATTCTCTATTCTTTTTTTTAAAGATATTGAATCATATTGTTAATTTCCATCAGTCAATGAAAGCTGTGGGTTTTGTGTGGTTGTGTGCTTTGTGCTCAGTAATTGAATCTGATGCTCAGGTCCAGATGGAAACTTTGTGTTCTGAGGAACAGCAAGCTGAGCTGTTGGCTTACTGAGATAGCGAAGTAAAAAAAAAACCCCAAAAACAAAAAACCCCATCTAGCCATCCGGACAGCACGAGCATGACTAATCATTGCAAAGCTTACTGCGTTTTATCAAAGCAACAGAAACACGGAGGGACTTTTTTTAAATGTAAGATTTCACTGTATTTGAAGTTTAACTGTGTGAGACGTACAGGCATCGGTATGCGTGCCCAAATATAGACCATCGCTGCGTTTACCGGCACAGAATCAATCAGCTAAAATTTTCTGCCTGAGCTGGATCATCTCGCTATGAATACGAACATCTGGGCATGTGCTATCTGTCAGGAACAGCTCACAGCAACTGGATCCAAATCCTTCACGGCATTTGAAATATGACAAACTGTCAATGTGCAAACTTCCTTTTGCTTCACACAGCCTCTGGAACACATAATTGTATTGTAGTTTAACTTGAAAAACCCCTTCTTGGCATTATAAACTGCACTCCAGTCACTAGTTGCCGTTCTTGTTCTACATAAGCAGTCCACTCATTCCCTAAGGTTCAAGCAAACTGTATAATAATGCCTCTGAATACCAGATATGGAGTTTTAACATTTGAAATTATTCAATAATTTCTGACTAATGCGTGTCTAATAGCTTTCTTGCTCTTTCCGTCTTATAGCCTATCTCCCCTCTCACTTTGGCTCTCAGTTTCTAAAAGCCTGATTTTACAGCTTCTTTCCCGCAGTTTGTTCAGAAATGCGACGAAAAAAGAAAGAAAGAAAGAAAGAAAGAAAAAAAAACATTGGGAAAGCAAGGGATAAAAAGCTGCCACTTTGCCAAAGGAAGTTTTAATTGGGGCCCATGGGAAAAGAGCTCCTCCCATTTTTGCAAATTCTCTCTGCTCTTTATGGAAGCGATGAGCAGCAATCTGATGCCCAATAGGGAAATGGGATGCAGTTACGCTGACTTAAAAAAAAAAAGACAGTACGTGCTTTCATAATACGCCTGCTTGTGTTTATATTTTTAAACTGGAGGGTATTCTGTTTCTCCCAAAATGACACAGCGCTTTTGTAATCAGCCGTTGGTGTTTCGCTGTCACTCAAGATTTCATCACGCAGTCCGGGATGTCTCCGAGGACTTGGATGTGGCTAACTGTGAATAATATGTTATGCATGTAAATAGAAATTAAAAGACTCTGGCATGCATAAATTACAGCTTTATTTCACTAAAACCCCACAACAAAGGCTATTCAAGTCTTTGGGGGTCATGTTTTTTTTAAGTCTATCTCTCCCTCTTTGCCACTTCTAAAGCTGTTGTCTCACTCCCTCGACCTCCCTCACGTTCTCTCCTCCTCCCTCCATCTTTATCTCCAAGTTCATTCATACTTGGACTGGCCACATATCGAGTTTCTGTCCAGACACACCCACAAACTGCCAGCAACGCTCGGCCTGAACTCTAAAGAAATGTCTATCAAAAGTCAAGCAAACGGGTGGAGCCGCGCGCAACAACAATGGCGGCAGGAGTGACCTCTTGACAGACTTACATCGCCAAGAGTAATTGCCTGTCATGTGCCGTACTGTTTCACATTTCACATAAAAGTCGTCTCTGTTATTCATTTAAAGTTAAGCCGGGGTGGCCAAGGTCGCCACACTTGTCCTGTAAAGAGAGGGATAATTGAACACCACACCTTCTCTCCGGACTGCCACGGGATGGAGTGACAGCAGAGTCAAGAATGAGTGGAGGTTAAGAAGATAGGCATTTGAATTTGAATGCGGCTTGTAAGATGTGTTGGTGGTGTTTGAGTGTTTACATAGTTGTGCGTGGGCTCAGGGTGACTCTTTATCCTCCTTGTCATTTTCCCTAGCGTTAGTTCTCAGTCCCTCCTCTTCCTCCTCCTACCATCTAACACTGGAGGAAAACAGAGGAGAAATGCCATCCTTTTCGTCTTTAAAGCAGTGCCTATTTTTTTTATTTTTTTTTGATAAGCCTTGGCCCAAGCAGCATAAAATGCTCATAACAGGCAGCTATTGTTGGGGTTTGATGTTTTGCCCAACAGTTATTGCATGCAGTGCACAGTACGTGAACTCACAGCTGCAATTTTTTACTCGGTAATTCAAAATGTGATCGACATGCCTATTTCAGCTACAAGACTAAGTGAATAAAAATGAAATCATTAAGGGATATGTGTATTTTATATTCTGCATTGATATATGATACCTTCAAGCCATTCATTAATAGATGTTTCAAGCAGATGTGTTTTATTAAAGTCTGTGCTCATGAAAAATGTCATCATTAAGTTCCCCCCCATAACAGAACTTGTTCAATGCTCATAACAGCTCCAACTTTGCAGTGATACTGCTGTTAGGGAAAGAAGTTGTATTTAAAAGATTTACACTGTGACGCCACCTGTTGGTTTGAGGCCTGTGGCTGTCTACATTTTGAGTTTTTTAGAACCAGAAGTGACCAGAGTGCTACAGTAACTTATTGGCTAGTATTAAAGTATTACAGTTCTGTGCAAAAGTCCAGAACCACACTCGTTTCTTTATATTTTTGCTTCCAATAGCCAGACTTTCTTGATATTTTTTAAAAGTGGTTTTAAGCAATAGTATATCTTGGTTTCTGAGATGTTGTACTTCATTTTTCAGCATGACAGTGACTCTGATAGAGCTGCAATACACACTACGTTGAAGGGCATTTAAAGTTAAACACACAGCTAGCATTTGCATGACAGATAATTGCATTAAAAATGCCTGAAAATCTACAAACACCATGAATGTGGTCGAGAGGTCCAATTTAATGACATGAGTTAGTTGAGGTGACACTAAGCAAACTGCAAGGTGCTAAGCCTGCCTGTGCTGGCAGCCATTCAAAGTACCACACCCCTATTAATGCATAACTTAGAGCCTTAATACAGTCTAAAAGGGTGAGACATAAAAATATTTACCCCTTGTACATTTTTTAAGGGATAAATTGGCAATAAAAGACCAGAAATTATTTTTTTTTTACGAGGCTGTTGTTTTGCTCTAAAGTTGGGTATTCTGGAGTTTTAACCCTAACCCTAACACCGATATTTTGAAGAAAGGCAAAATGGGAACAGTTTTTTTTAAGTGTATCACTGACAGTGATTATTGTCTTTGTTCCCTGACAACCAGGACTCGGGAGAACAAGTGTAAAACACACAAAATTACATATTCGGATCACCTGGAGTTAGAATCAGGTTTAGGGTTGGGGCTGTCACCGATGACTTAAACCTCTGAGTGGGAACAGTAGAGTTTGTAGGGTTTGACTTTCTCTTGGAACAAGCCTCAAGTGGCTTGTAGGAGAACTTGTTTTTGGCTTTTCTATTCCTGTTTCATTTTTCAGCTCTCGAGGTTGTCACTTGCTGTTAAATCAAAGTTTAAATTAAAGGCATTAATACAGGAACTGAAAAAGCTGCAGCTCAAAAACATCCCTGGGTCTTTACTCCTGTGAATTTAAGGTTCTGTAACAAATACAAACTAAATACTAGTGCTGTGTAATACTGCAAACTTTGACATCAACTAATACTAAGTAAATAAAGGGCCGTATTTGTTGATACCAATACAGATAGCAATATTTTAAACGTATAAAGGCAGCTTATGTAGGGCAGAGCAACATGTCATGACTTCTGAAATGAATCACCATCAGTTTGCAGATTCTGAACACATTTTAATGAACACTAAATTACTGTGATTTTTACTTTCCACAGTAATTATAGTTAACACAACAAAATACACCTTTGAGCTTTTCATGTGTTTTGAAACTGGGCTATTTTGGAAACCTGGAATATAAATGTGCCTGTCTCTAAAGCACTTTGGCTTAACTTGTGTTGTTATAATGTGCTATAGGCTATAAATAAAATAGACATGCCAGTCAACACCAAAAAGGTTCAGACATTTTTTTTTAGTGTATATTTGAGGTGTGTTTTCATTTTCCCAAAAATTAACTCAATTAAATGGGCTACATGTTGAACTTGAAAAGTATCAATCCTATCGCACTAGAATCGATCAAGTACCAATATTGGCATTGATTGATTGATTGATTGGTATTGATAGACCGATACCAACGATAGATACAGTGTTTGGATTTATCTGCCTATATCTACTTAATATTGTAAAATTAGACTTAAGAACAAAAGAAACCAAAGTTAGATTTAAAATTGATGAAAGAAAAATGTAATGCTTGCAAAATAGGGGGCTACATGTTTAGCACAACTGAAGTACTGAATTGTAGTATCTGTAGTCATTTTAGTGTATACAGTAATGAATCTATGTGCTGATGCTAATGAAAGTTGATCAAATAAAAAAAACCAAGACTGACAAACAAAATTAAAGCCGAATGATACGGAAAAAAAACCTAAAGAAAGGTATGAATTGTGCGATGACTCTTTAGAAAAAAGAATGGGGGGGAGGCAAACTGGTCAGATTAGCAGTTGGTAAACCACTAGACTGACATCTAACAAGGAGAGCACAGGGTTATATATCAACAGGAAGAAAACAGTAGGTGTAACTAGTGAGGCCAAGGCAGACAGTCTCATTGGAGGGAAACAGACAAAGACAGGAAGTAAAACCAGCAGAACCTCACAAAGAAAGCGACTGACAAAATAAAACAGGAAATGACTGAACAGACGCAGACACTGGGTACACACTAAGAACAGATTTTACACATTTTAAAGACCAAAACAGTAAACCAAATGATTTCTATCATTTCTATACTTTTAATTTGTGCTTACATTTTGTGCACCTTTTCCACACACTTTGCACCACCGGCACTGACATTTTCACAAGCTGATTACATTCACAATATAAAAGGAAGTCCTGCGACAGCGTCTGCAGCTTGCTAGCTACCGTCAGTAGCGGTTTTAGATACGGGCGACACGGGCGGTTGCCCAGGGCGGCATCGTGGTGGGGGGCGGCATCACGGGCATGGGCAAAAAAAAAAAAAAAATGCTGCATGTCAGCCAGCGCATGGCATATGGCAATGGCATAGGCACCGATCGGTTTTCTATCGCCCATTTGCTGGGAGTAAGGGCGCCCTTTGTTTGCGAGGTGCGCCTGCTGCTTGCGGCGCAGAGAGGAGAGGGCGGGGCGGCGGGGGATTCTCTGACCGGCTGGAGCAGCATCTAATAACCAACTCGCAAAATAAAACAAAATAAAAACAAACCAACAAACCCGAAAACACCAGACATTATAATACAGACTTATAATTTGCACCGATGTTTTTTCGAAATTCTATACATGAAACGTGAGCGCGAGAGCCCTCGGTGCGCCTGCTCGCTGCTGTAGTCAAAGTAAACTTTATTGTCATCTCCGCTACATACAGTCCAATATATAGAGAGACGAGATGACAAGGCTCCAGTTACAGCAGTGCAAGTAAACAAACAATATATATATAAGCAGAGTAAGAAAATAAATATACACTTTAGGACTCGGGGTAAAGGGATCAATAACAATTTAAAATTTACAGTTTGATGATTTAAAGTCTCACACACAAGCCGTTGAAAGGGGAGGGGAGGGGGGGCTGCTGCTTCCAAATAGAGCACATTTCATTTATAATGTTGTAAATCCAAGCCCATTATGAATTCATGTTTTGAATCCTGGGTTGTGTGAAATCCCAGAAATAAACCCTAGACAAATCGAATCTGTGAACTAAGGTGTAGGTCTGTTAGGTTATGTTGTGGTGATCCTTGTGTTGGGGGGATGGGTGTTCATACTGGAGTGCAAAATTAAAACCAATGGAAGATGGACAAGAAAAGTTCAAAGCCATCAGGTGCTCAGTTTATAAAAATGAGAAAAGAAGAGGAGCAGAAACGAGCAAAAGATACAGGTAAGCAGATGTGTCATTGGATAATGGCAGGTCATGTATCCTGAAACAATCAGAATCAGATTACTTTATTAATCCCTAAGGAAATTATGTGCGTTACAGTTGCTCCAAGAAGAAATGGTAAAAATAGCAACAGTAACAGACTAAACTCCAAACAACACATTATGTTACAGATTTTAATATTAATTAGTCATTGTCAATTGTTGATTTGATTTGTCCTGTTCTCATTGTATGATGAATTATGATGGCTGTTTGGTAGCCGTTTGCATACTATGTATACTCTCTCTCTCTCTCTTCATATCTGTGTGTGTGTACAACAGCTTTATGTTAATGTGCAATCCTTAATATGTTTTGTGTGTGTGTGTGTGTGTGGGGGGGGGGGGGGGGGGGGGGGGGGGGGGCAGAGGGAGTGTTCGCCCAGGGCGCTAAACAGGCTAGGACCGTCACTGGCTACCGTCTTCTGGGGAAAAAAAAGAAGCCATTTACAAAAATGAATTTTCATATTAAGATTCTATCATAAATCGGGCAGAAACAAGGTAACACGAAGGTGCTCGCGAGGCTGATGGAGGGCGGCGATCTTCTGGAAATGACACAAACGGCCGATGATTACTATGGTAATGATTTATTTAAAATGCTCTCTAAAAAGTGCCCAACCTGTTTATATGGGTGTTTCTGCGGTTTGATGATGAAGAGGAAGCAGAGAGGCAGAGAAGGTGGGGAGGGCGGAGTGAAGAGAGCAACTGTTGCAGAGGTGATGTGATAAAAGATTCATAGTGCAGCGGAGCTCGGGTCAGCTGGGGCCTCTGCAGCCTCTCTATATCACTGGCAGCAGCGTACTCGATGCAGAGGCAGGGAATTTGAGCACGCATGTGTGTGTCTCAGAGAAACATAGACACAGGGAGAGATACAGACACAAGTATAAAAATACAGATTCTCTGACGAGAACAGCTATCTTTATAGATAGCTGAGCGGCTCAGCTTTAATACTCTTTAATGTCTACTTAAATAAAAAAACATAAAAAAAACTTTTTAGTTAAAAAAAACACTTACATATCAGGTTATACACAAGGTAAATTCACCTGCACTAAGATCTATATTGCAGTTTGCATTTGCTGTATTTAGATGCCAAAAGTTGCATGTGGGTTTATACAGATAAGAGCAGGTGGCAACACGCCCCACCTTTAGCCTATAACGCAGTGTGTCTGACAGTACCAATGAATATGTTACCGGCTCTGTGAGATTAAGAGGGACAGGCAGAGTGTTCCATATCAAATCAGGTGGAAGTCATTTCCACCTCTGCCATGCATTTATCATTCCACGTCACTCAGCATCCACCGCCCCGTTCGCTCTTGTTCCCCCTCGCACTGTCAAAACAACAACTTTGACATCTACAGGATTCCATATATATTACTCTTCTCCCCACTCTCACGGGGAGGAGCTGAGAATTAGAGTGTGGAGAGAAATGAACGATCCGATGATGAGTTAGGTGTGATTTATAATAAGGTTCCTGTGCAAAGTGCAAAAAAGAAGTTTCATTATTTGAACTATTTTTTTTCCCTAGAGATTCTGTAATGATGATGTATCACCAGCATTACCTCCTGCTCTGATTTGACGCCAGCACCAGCAACTATATTGAATTTTGTTTCCAGGTTCTTTTCCTGGTGCTCGAGACGGAGGGCGAAGGGTGGGGTGGGAATGTGCATTACCGACGGTGAATTCTCCGCAGCCAGGCGTTATTTTTAGGGCGACAAAGGCTTGATGGCTTGCAGGCGAAGATGTCATAAGATTTTGTTGCTTGCTATTTTCCAGCAGGAAGAATACAAACACAGGCTCTCCGCACCACAGCGGAGCATTAAGAGGAGTTAAGTTTGACATATTTTGATTAGAGGGAGATGGAATACTGCTGACACTGTGTAAAAATGCAAATCAAAATGTTTCAAAATGTTCCTGGAGTTTTCCTTCCAACCCCCACTTTTTTCCCTCTCTCTCTCTCTCTGTATGTCATATTTTTGAGGTTGCTGGTGAATGCACAGAAATATAATTTATGGTAAATCAACACTTTTTGAAGTGTGCAGAAGAAAAGTTAACAGTGGAAACGTGGACGTGCATGAACGCCTGCGTGGATTTGAATACTTGCATATTGCATCTCCGGCCATGATTAAATATCCACAATGCCGCTGTTGTTCCGTCACTTTTGATGACACTGAGCGCCCCTAACGTTGCCCGAAGCCTGGTTTATTTTCACCATCGCTCCCGTTATTCTGCTCCCACTCATTGTCTTTCTCTTCATCACTTTGCAAATGGTAAGCATTTCTCGGTGGATCTGACATTGCTCATATTATTACACGCTGTGGAGAAAATGAAGCGAAAAAGAATGGGTAAGAAGCAGGAGTGAGGAGGAAGGGTTTAATGTTCAGGATGAGGGATACAGGGGGAACATGGACACACACATTAACACACAAACCCAGGCAGGCAGACAGCGTTTAATCATCTCTGCTACATTGGCTGTGTGTACTGTAGTTCTTATAGAGGCTTTTAAAAGGATTGCTTCTGTAGACACCAGACGGCTAGACGGCCAGATGAAAGACGGACTCTCAGAGATTCTCAAAAACAATGTTATTGCGATGAAGCTCTGGGCATAGCACTGATAGAAATGCACTGACTGAGAGTGAGACTGAAGCACTGCTGAAGATATTTGAACTTGGCATTTCAAGTAAAAAAACAAAACAAAAAAAACCCCCTAGATTTTATTATTATTTTGTTTTTATTATTTGATTTTTGAATTGTATTATTGCATAGAAAGTAGAGAAACCCAAGAAAGAAATTGGTTTATATCCTCAAAGATAGCTACTTCTTATTCAGTTAAACTGAAGACGATACTTATTATCATATTTCTTTTTTATCTTTTTTTTTTTTACCCATTTGCACAACCGTTTGTTTGTGGAAGAACGTGTGTTTGTGTGTGTGTTGGTGGGGGGTGCATTTATCTTTTAACTTACATGTTGGAAAACAATAAAAAAAATAGTCAAAGGAGCTTGCAAAGAAAAGCGTCTGGACTTCTTTAAGTTGCTTGAAGACGTTTCACCTCTCATCCGAGAAGCTTCTTCAGTAAAATAAAAAAAATAGTTTCCTACTATAAAAAGGGTAATACTGTTCTGTATTAAATTACTCTTTATAGTTTGCTTCCGAGGAGTTGGACTTTCTTGTCATTTTTAAAAGGATCTCGAGGAATAGTTCCCCAGGCTTTCTGAATGCCTTTCAAAGCTGTTCTGTGGACATTGGCTGCTTTTCTCTTCATTTTCATTCCAGTAGTACTTCAAGGGAAACAAGGAGAAAAGGCTGAGGTCTGGAAATTACAGAAAAAAACCGAATGGAAATAAATGGCACCAGGTGTGATGGACTGATGAATCCAAATTTCAGCATTTTTGATTCAAATCATCATCAGTCTGTACAGAGGAGGTCAGGAGAGAGGTATCCGGTCTTCAAGTCAGCTGTTTCCAGGTCCAAATGCTGCTTCAGGTCCCAAAGTCAAACGCACACTGTGGCATCACTGAGAGTTAAAAAATGTCTAAATTTAATAAAATGATCAGTGTGGCTGCTCTACCAGGTGTAACAATTAAGTTTAACATTCAGGCATCTATTAAAAAAGGATTTATGAAATTTAATGGAGTTAGAAGTTAGCAGAAAGTTAGCTCACTGGTTTCCACCTACACATGATATACCATATTGTGACTGAGGGTTTTTACGTCTGACATAAGTGAAGACAGGAAACAAAACAGCAGTGTAGGGTTAGTGAAGTTTGGCTAGCTGGTACATTATGATGTGCTACATGGTGGCCAGCTACACAGGTATAAACACATAATATAAACACATTAGCACAGTGAAGCTGGAGGATGAACGCTAACTGTTTTCCACTCGATAAAACGTGAGGGTTCCTGATGGTTAGGGACAAATGTAATCGCATGGCAGGATGCTGTAAACGGACCACACTTCAGTCAGGAGAACAACTGAGATAATCTATACACGATACGAGGTTAGTCATTAATATACTGCTGCATGGGCTGGGCTGTAGTTACATTGTAAGGCTTTAAAAACTGAGCTTTAAAATGAATAGCAGCAATAAAAACCGAGAGAGGCTGGCATTGATCACTGCCTTTTTTAGGGGCTTGTACAGGTTAAATAGAGCATTAAAATATGTTAAAACCACAACAGCCTTGATAAACGCATAGTAGTTTGTACCTGGAAGCAGGATTCATCACATTATTACTTAAAGACTGGATAACAGTGAGTGTCTACAGTCATCTGTAAAACACAGTGGAGGCTCTGTCATGGTGCGGGCTTGCATTTCAACCAGTGGTGTTAAAGATCTTGTCAGAACTGATGGAATTATGAACACAAAAAAGTGAAAGCATACCGGCATATAAAAACAGAAAGTGGAACACTATGAGTTAAAGACTGACCTTCCAAGAGCCTAGATCTCAACATTAGAGAAGCAACATCTTCATAGCTGACGTCCAACCCAGTTTTCAACCTGATATCACAGCAAAACGTCTAATAGACATGCTGGTCCACTGTGTCCAGTTCACGCTTTGCTACTCCAAAGAAATGGACATGGTGCATTGGGGTGTCTATGACACGCTTGCCATGATACTAGGTTGATATTTTCTTTTGTTTTAATGATCGCTGTACCTATTTCCCATATTCCTAGCAAGCGATAAAGAAAGGAGGGGTGGGGAAAGACTTTTTTACAGAACTATAAATAACAACAAAAGCAAAAATATTGCTATTGGTGTTGCAACTTAGCCAGATATATATATATTTTTTTCACGTCTCCACAGAATTGTGCATCCCTACTAATCATTTATCATTCTATTGTTTTTTTTAAACGTTCTTACTAGCTTTGTTATTTAAAAAGAATTTCCATCACAACTTCCTAGATCTTGAAATTTAGGATGTACACACACTTAACAATACATATTATACCCAGGCATGTTTGCCCCCGCCCCCCAGACACATAAACAGCATGTAATGGCCTCCGCTGCAGTCACATGCACGAGGAGTCTCCTCAACTACTACAATAGTAGGACAACGCCCCCTAGCGGTGCTATATCCCAATAAGGGTTGTTACAAAAGGGTTAAGTGTCCAGTCCCTGATCAACTTGAAAAAATCAGGTTCAGTCACGGTACACAAAACTGCTCCAAGCATGAAACTTAAGTAATTCATAAACCTATTGGGCATATTAGAGGACAGTGTGTTGCTGCTTCCGGAAACAAACCCAATTAAACTACAGAATGCACAAACTCAAGATTCTCATTGTGCTCTGCATGACTGCTTTGCAAAAGTTGGGGGTGTGCAACGGTGAGCGAGAGACAGAGGGAGACAGAAAAGTTGAGTTGCTGAGATAAAATGAAGCTCACAGATCGTTAAGCACAGTGTTCAGTGTAACCCAGTGGTGGAGTGGGGGGGAAGGCCAATGATGCCAGAGCGCTGTGCAAGGAACTGTGCATGGTGTGACCCTAAATTGCTTGTTTTATATGAGCAACAGTCCAAAACTCAATTGAAACCAGATAATTTCCCAAGACGTAAAACTATTCCTTGATGATTTAGAGCTTCAGCTCACAGCCTTTCAATATGCATAAATTGGCCACAATTTCTCTTGATTAATCTATTAATCATTTAGTCAATACATAAAGAGCTAGCCAAAAACCCTAAACAAATTCAGATTATGATCACGTAAAATGCTGGGTCTAAGAAAAATTATAGATATAAAATAATTATATTAAAAAAACAAACTTGTATGATTAATTTTAAATCAGCTTTTCATGAACTATCCAGCTTTAAGTATAAGTTCTAAAAGGATCATTTAATAATTAAAATTGTTAAATGGCTGTCAGCTGGCTAATAAGCATTTAAGTGTTTATACTTACACATCTGAGGAAACCCTGATGTTCTGCAGAATGCAATTTAAATGGTTTCTGCTTCACTTGATGAAGAAATAGGCATCAACTAAAGTTCAAGTTCTGTTGTGTTACTCGCGATCAAAGAAAATTCAATATTTTATGTAAAATTGTATATAATGCAACAAATCCAGGCAGCATGTGCATTTTTGTACATTCTCCTGAAGGGTCTGCTTAATGCGGACATGTTAACAACAAGTTAAGATCAAATATTCATATGAGTACTGATTCATTAGCCTCACTACTGAGGTATAAAAACCATTTTTATAGGTAAGTGTGACAGTGAATAGAGCCATTAACAACTACAGCATGCTTCCCCAGTAATAAAAATCACACTCTTATCTAGATGTGGCTATGGTAATTACTCTTCACGAGACAGAAAAAAACACTTTGATATTGATTACTCTCATATTTCATTTTCACCTTATGAGACATCTCTAGAGGGGGAGAGTAAAATATGCTGGCAGATGAGCAGTGCGTCTTCAGCAGAATGTTTTCCCCAGCAGGCTTTGAGGTAATAGATCTGCGCTGCAATGATTAGTGGGAAGGAATGATGAGTCTTCACAGTAATCTAACACAAATTTGGACGTCACCTTTGAAAAAAAAAAAAAGGATTTCAGTAGTGCTACAAACAAAAATGAAAACATTTTCAGTCTCAGCATGTCCTGATATGTTAGTGTGGGCTGTCAAGGAACCATTTTTAAGGAAGGTAAACATGGAGAAAAGGCTGGGGTATTCTAAATTACACTAGAAGCAGACTCATAATGGAGGGATGAATCCAAAATGGGCTGTGTCATGGTTGGAGACTGTTTTTAAATCACTGGTGCCAGATTGCCAACATTAGCCAGTGGTGTTAGCAATGCTGTCAAAATTGATGGAATTATGAATACAGGAAAGTACCAACAGATTTTGATTCACCATAACCGTCTCATGGGCAAAGGCTTCATTCTTCAGCATGACAATAACCCTGAACACACATACAATACAATAAGGCCATATCTGGATATTTCTCCGTCTGACTTTGTCAGCCGTACAAAGAAATTCTTTTGATTGACATAAATTTAAAGCAAGCTTGCTTATTTACCTAAAAGTACATTAAAAGTAAATTTATGCCCAAAATGTTAACTTTAAGTAATCAAATTAAATGTGAAATATTCATGTAAATTTGTTACCTAAGTCTAATGCAACACTTTATATTTAATGGAATTTAAAATCTAAAAGATCTCAAAATGTAACAGCACACCACAATAAAAAAACAGCTAAGAAAGTCATTGACACGTGGAAAGAGTTACAAGGCCATTTCTAAAGCTTTGGGACTATAATAAATCACAGTGACAGTCATTATCCACAAATAAAGAAAACTTGGAAAAGTGGTGAACCTTCCCAGGAGTGGCCAGCCAACCAAAATTACTCCACATCCATTAAGTCACGAAAGAACCCAGAGTCATCTCACATTTTCCAAAAAACAAATATGCTAAGTAAATATCTTTGTTGACTTTAAGGTTTAATTATGAAGGAGGTATACAAAGTGTAACTTTGGTAAGTAGGATGAATCTCTAAAATTTTTGTTTTACTTTTATTGAGGAAATTTTGTTGCTAACATTACTGAAAAAGTGGATATGTATGAATAAGTTAAAAAAAAAATCAACTCTCTCCTTTTTTTTATTTCTTACTGGTATCTTTTATCAGCAACAATATAAAAGAAAAAGAAAAATCGAAACCCTAGGGTGTGAATTCCTTTCACTTGAATTAGTGGCACGTGTGATCCTCAAACTCAAATCTCTGCTGTATTACCAACACAAGTGACCTTTACCACATGTGCTTTCTTATTAGTTGTGTTATAACTGGAGTTTAAACCATGTACACCAAATGACATTCTTTAAATGTCACCTCACTTGAGATTTTTGAGACTTTACAAAGATATTTTATTAGGGGTGTATAGCATGCATGTTCTGAAGCCAGCTGCAAACTCCAGAATCTAACAAATGGATTTAACTACAAATCACATCTCATTTCTTCTTCTGAATGTTTTTCTTTCTTTTTTTTCTTTCCCCAGCATTGTCTTTCTCAGTAACAGCACTTGGCATGTCGACATTACACGACGGTGACAACAACGTGTTATATTCCCAGCGAACGCTTAAAGTCAAAGAGCTGAGTAATATGTGAGGAACCTGAGGATGTTTTAATGTAAGAAATGAATTGTACTTGTATTAAAAGAGGAAATTGCTTAAAATTGCTGAGAGACAGTCGTACTTTAAAAGTAAAACAAAGATCAGGCACTCTCTGGAGGCCGATGATTTAGCCTTCATTTTTTTCTCATTTTCCCAGAGTAGCTGGAGGAACAATAAAGAGGACAATACAGAGAAGTTGTGAGTTTTTATGGAAATGAGTTTAGTCGGGTATTAAGAGCGTCTTTCAATTGCTGCATATTTTATTGAACAGTTTTTTCTAGTATAGTGACCATCTCAGAGACAATGTAGTGCAGTGTAGTACAGTGTTTCCTACAGATCCCCGGAGGGGACATGGGAGAAAAAAAAATTAAGACGGACTTTTGCGAGATCTCGCAAAACAAACTCGGGATCTCGCAAAACAAACTCGGGATCTCGCAAAAGTTGAATTCCAACAATGGCGGAAGCTACTTAGTTGTAATATTACTCTTTCTGGGTCACAAAATACACTTTTAAGATATTTTGAGACGTGAATGTAGTCGTGTAAACGTCAGATACCTGCTCGGTTTACAAGACATCACATATTTGCAAAAGTGCTCCGACATTTTCGGAGATCTGACACCCACTAGCTCGAAGCTAACGGGAGGTCGAGACCTACTACAGCCGGGAGGAACACCGCTTTCCCGGCACATCGTGCCTTGACCTCCCGGTCGGCTTCGAGCTGGCGGCCGCCGAAGAATGCGGCTAAAACTTTTGCGAGATCTCGCAAAACTTTTGCGAGATCCCGAGTTTGTTTTGCGAGATCTCGCAAAAGTCCATCTTAATTTTTTTTTCTCCCATGTCCCCTGCGGGGCTCCGTAGTTTGCCATCTTTTGGATCCACTGCACATATTTCACATTAGAAAAATCACAAAAAGCATATTGATAATTTTTCCCTGCCCATCACGTATAGCGGAATTGGTTCAGTTTGTCCTCAGTATACCTTTTTTGCTTTCTTCTGACCACTACTCATCCCAGGCCCTTCCTCTGGGTTGGAATTTTCTCCAGGACTCAGGTCAGATTGAGTATTTTTTCTTTTCAAATATTTATCTATTGCTATTACACACTGCATCCTCTCAGGTTATGACTATGTAATTTCTTCTTTGTCTTCTTCTGTTTTACGGGCAATTGGCAACCCATTTAATTAGAGCAGGTAGTTGTACTGCCCTCTAGTGAAAGAGAATGTAATTTTTCTGCCCGTTACTCACACTGATCTCTTCGAGTACTAATCCGTTGGAACCAGATAATCTTCCACGGCACACCTATGTGCCGCAGCACAGTGATTGGGAAACACTGGTGTAGTATATGCATGAAGGATAAACCATATGGATTTGTGACCTTTCTTTAACAAGCTACTAAAACAGTATTCTAAATTTTCAAGTACTGTTTTGACCTCACACTGTGAAAGCTGCTTTTCTTAAATTCATTGAAAGTCCTTACAGAGTGTTTGGCAGTTTTTAGCTGCTAGTTAATCATTTAACTAGCAAAACATACTACAAGAAATGTCCATGGGTGTCCATGGGTACATCATGGCAACATGGTTGACCTGGGCCAAGAATTCTCACATAATAATTGTTTATATCAAACGTTGAACTGTCGATCAGTTTAAAATGTAGAAATCACTTTTCTGATATTAATAAATGTGTGATTTATCCTTCACAAATATTTAAACGAGAGTCTGTTTGTAAAGTTTTACAACACTAATTTTCAGAGAAAGAGAAAGGAAATTGTCTTTCTAAAGAATATGATAAGATGACAAAACTTGAGATTACATTAGGATCACTTTCAACCTGCTAACTAACACTGCCTTATGTCTCTGAGGTCTAAACCATGAGAAGCATTAGCCTGAACCCTAATCCAGATGTAGCAAATTTAATAATACAAATAAAAACTCATATATAAGGTTTGATAAACACTCCACTTTCCAAAAAAAAGGAAAAAACACTAATACTTTCTAACCATTATTTCAATGTGGTAAAACAATTTAATAAAAAATGTTAATTTCATATTCTAATTATCTATGGATAGAGTTAGAACTAGTAATTGGGTAAAGTAAATTTAATCTACCACAACCTCAACTGGCAAAATCCAGAACATGAAAATATTAATATATATATAATCATCTAACGTTTGCTACATGGATATCCACATAGACAAGCTGTCTTTAGTGGGTATAATATTTGCTAATCAGCACTAAACACAATCGCAGGGCTCAGTGATCACTGTTTGAGTACTACAAAACAAATAGACATTGTGACTTGGTGATGCCACCAGTTAAACAGCCACAAGATTGTCAGTTATTGAAATTCACAGTATGCTTTCTGTTTCAAATTTAATAGCAGTTTCCTAACACTCACTAAAACATTTCACTCCATACCACAAATATCAGTCTTGTGCAGACTACAATATATCTGGTCCCAACGGTGGCGCCAGATGAAAAGTCAGCATTCCCAGTCATCAGTGTCCAACCTCTTGGATGTTTTACTCCAATTGAATTTTCCCTCTAGCAGCAGTTGAGCTATTTCAGACTAAACCGTAAATGGTGGCGACACACAAGAGACGCACCAACTGGCAGCCTCACACAGACTTGCCAGAGCTGGCTAAAAAAACTCCAAAAGCTCGATTCCTTTTCTCGAACGCACTCCAAAAAGGACGAAATCGCCAGGAAGTGCGAGACTGCGGTGCTATACGTCAAGTAGGAGAGGAAGTTAGTTCTCATTACAAACCTCAGTTACCAAATGCCATGCAGTTGTGATTGAAGCATTTGGCTGCACACTCATGAAAAGCCATGTTTTTCAATGAGACACTTGTAATCAAATGAGTTCCATGATTATTCTGCCACGAAACAACAAGGGAAGATAAGACCATGTGCCTAATCTACAGAGAGGCCGCTCCCTCTCTTTTCCTCGCTATCTACCCACTCCCTCCCCCCTCCTCCCTGCACAGTCTCATTCTCTTTCCAATCCTTTTTCTCATTTTGCCTCTCAAAATGAGCCTCCTCTAATGTCTCGGACTAATCTCGGACTCCGTTTCTCTTTCCTGTCCATCTCTCTCTGCCTTTGCTCTGCAGCTCCCTGCTTTCTTTCTCTCTCCTCCTCTTCCCTCCATCTCTCCCTTCTTCCATTCATCATTAATTCATGTGATGCAGCGCAGCAGAGCCTCCGTGAGTGATACACTTCAGCCATAACAAACAAGCCCAAATATCTACACTCAGCAGGAATGATCTGCACCAACAAGGGCTGGAAAAGAGGGAGAGTGGGCTGGGGAAGAAATATGTTTACCGATTTATTTTATTTTTATTAAATTCTTTTATTTTTGACAGTTAAAAAGCAACTTTTTCCTGTTTTTGTCCAAACTTGTTTAGCTATTTGCATTAACCAGCAGTTTGATGAGAGGAATTTTTTATTAGATGAGATTTTTTTCTGAGCTTAAAGAGACTACTGAAATATTTCAAAGAAGCTTTGCAGTCTTTTGAAAGCAGATCTACAAGATTGTTTTCCCTATTTTCCCCAGTAACTTCAACCATAACATAACCCATGCAAGACAAATTCTGTGCAAATAACAATATGAGCGCATTGAGCAGAAAATAAACTGGCTAAAATATTTAAATCCACTTATGTAACTATCAAATTCATCCAGAAGCCACTGTGTTGTAGCCCTTTTGTTGTTTCAATTAAGGGACGGCATAAAATATTTGTTACATCTGTAGCTACTGATGCTGCCGCGCAGTCACAATAATGGAACGTTCACATCATCTGAGTTGGACAAGAGTCTGCAAAAAACACCGCAGTCTTCCCACATTCGTGATTAGCCCTTCATGTAAAATCACAGTTCCGCCAAATAGCCCTAATTCGAGTCTATTTTCTGATAACTGCCTCATCAGCTTATCACGCCCTCCACCCGTCAGAAAACTCTAATTTTGGGCCTCAGTCCGGCTTGACAGGAGCGGCTCAAGTGCTCATTGTGCTCATTGTGCTTGTCCTTGAAGCTGTGCAGCCTTCCAGGACATTGTGCAGATTTCATCCCCAGAGAGTGGCGCTGCCTCTGAGTACTTTTTGCTGGCTCATGTCCCTCCTCTATGGACAGAGCAGCTCTGGCAGGCTGTTTGTCAAAATGCCACAGTATTGTGTGCCTATAAGAATGTGCTCACCCAAACCGAGGGCCTTGTCACGGCCGCGCTTCTCGTGGATTAGTCTGTTGGATTCGTGACTTTGTCTTGACGCTCCTGTTCTATTGCGTTCGAGTGCTGCGTGTGTCTGTGTCACGCTCGCACACGCTGTAGACATCTGCATCCTGCTTTCGATATCGGCCGCTCTCATTCTCTCTCGTTCGACCGCACACTCACACAAACCAGGCGCGAGGGGCTCACAGACTTGTGCCTCTTTGACTTCTTAGCATCTACAGCCACTTTAGACATAACAAATCCCACCGCCTGCACCCATCAATATTGCATGACATTTTTATAACATTACCCCACCTTACCACAGGCTCGTGCTCTGGATAATACAGAGGCCAGCACCCAGAATAGCCCACAAGCCTTTAGAGACAGACGGGGTGAGAGCGTGATCACAAAAGAATGGCCTTTTAAAGTGGCTGCACCTTTTCTCTGTTATTGTTTTCAACATGGACTTGTATAAAATAATTGGGGGCAAGTGGGTGTTCCTCCTGTACTCTGGTACTCCACTGTGTCTTTCAGGCTGTTATTTTTACCATTTCAGACACTTTCAGTTGGGCTTTTTTTGTGGTATATCATACAGGAATTGTACGAAGCTATTTTTCTGTTACCCTGAAACCAATGAGAAGATTCATACCTTTCTTTTGCATGCAGTAAATGTAAATGTATCTTAGCTTAAAGACCGGAAGAAACAGCAGTACTTCAGGGAAGAAAAGGCTAATTCTTTGCTACTTTATTTCTTTCTCTTATCCTCTTATCTCCCCCCTTTCTGTCTCATGGTGGCCTAACATGAATAAGTTCACCACAACCTCAATAAATACAACACCATGCATCCTTCGAGTCCTTTCTGTCCCTGCACAGCTGCAGCCGAAGTTTGAGCAGGAGGGAAAAATACATCTTATGATCGGGACCCAAGGTAATGCAGCGGACGTCATAATTCTTTTGAAAATGCTGAATGATTGCTTTATGTTCTTGAGCCTTGAGCATGTCCTTTGCTTGATTTCTATGATCACAGGGACTATTTCTAGGCATCGTCTCTGGGCTTGAGCTGTGTTTTATTTTCCACTGGCATTTGTTTGAAGTATCATCAAACATGACTCGCAGTCTGATGAGAGAAAACGTTGAAACCTGAGCTCACCTTCTGAAAGAATACTTTTCTTATCTGCTCTAAATCCATTTTGTTTTCATAAGACAGATTTAAATATAGTCCGTGCAATGTATGCAAATGAACTGTCCTGTCAGGTGCATAATTAGGCACAATTACAAGTTCCTGTCCAGTTCCCTGGAGTGCTACCAGCACCTGACATCAGAGATTTCCCAGAGAGGAATTCAGCTATGCAAACTAAGTGACCCTACATGATTAATTTGTTCACTGCTCTTAAGGCTTGTGTTAAAACTTTGTTGGAAACTTTGTCTAGGGTTTTATTTCTTTCTGACCTTTGTTTTTTTTTTTTAAACTAACACCAAACTTTTTTTTTTTTCATTTCTATTAAATTACAGGTGTGCATGGTCAGAAGGAAAGCATCTTTGCTAAGCCCAAGTTCAGGAAATTACCTCCAAAATGCGTGAAATTAATAACCAGCAACTTGAATTCTTTATTTCTTTTTGTACACATCAATCCTGAATCAGCTCACTGAATGGTCATAATCACCCTTAACTCCATCTCCTCTACCTCCTAGCAGCAGAAGCAGTAGGCCATTATCCTACAGTTTAATTAGACATAAAGAGCAAGGACTATGAAGACATCAACTACAGTTAAATGCTGTTGTAAGATAGCAAATGTAGCTATGTACCCTGTGCTATGCATTGTAAGCAGGTACATTTTAGTCCAAACCATTTTTACTAGCCATCTAAACCTGAACAATAGCTTGAAAAAAATTAAAGAAATAATCGTGATGTGATGGAATGAAAGTCCCAAAGACAGCTAGTAAACTCTGATTAGATACAATTCTCAACCGTGTCACATTTGAGAATCGAGTGGATTTTGCTACTGCCACCCTTCTTAATCTATTAAGTAGGCAGATGTTGACTTAGATGAGGCCACCTACTGATCGCTTTCAGAACTGCCTCCATTCTTCATGGCACAGATTCAACAAGATGTTGGGAACCTTCCTCTGAGATTTCTGGGTGAAGTGAAACATGAAATTCATTCCTCTGACTGTCAAAGTCTTCATTTAAACAATATTGATCACTAAACTAATTAACATGTGCTGTTATACACGTTTGCTAACTCTACCCACAATGCCACAGGCTTACAATTGAGAATGAGATGCATTTGCCAGTTAGAGGCTTTGAGTGTCTTAATTACAATAGTTGGTGTATGATTTAGGGAAATTTTTATCAGGGCGAATGTGTTGACCTTCCACATGGAGGTGAGGACCTTTTTGCAGTGATGCTCAGGCAATGGAAAAGATTTCATTCCTGCCCTGTAGTCCTCTACCCATTAAGTATAAGTAGCTTCTCCCAGTGAAACAGCCTCCAGGCGAAAGAGGGAAGCTCATTTGAACTTTGCTTTAAATAATGCTCACCTCATCATTAACTAAATGCTGCAAAGAAAGATGTGGAAATCAGGGTTGTGGGATGACCCGTTATCTTTAAAACATTAGTCTTCAGGTCCATTTAATACTCTTAGGATCGTTAATGGGAACTTGCCGCTGGAAAGTGCGCCCTAACTACTTCATTAGTCTTCTTTCCTTTTTTATTTGTTCCTAAACAAACATATTTTTAGTTAGCAATTTGCCTAATTGTGCATAAACAATCATTGTCCTGTCCCTTAGGAAGGTTGGACGCCCTTCAGTGTGTTTGAACAGTTATTGTTATGGTGTACCTCCAAAAAGAACTGCAGAATTATCCAATCAGTGCTGCACCCCCACCCACCCACCGTTCTATCCTTTTTTTAATATCCTTTTTCACGAACGAGACATCGCTCCCATCTCTTCCTCCTACTCCCCAGTAACCACGATGTATTCACTGCCGCTTTACTTGTTGTAAATAATCAGATTATCAACCAAAGATGGCCCCTGATAAACAGAGCACGTGTGCATGTTGGTGACTTGCTGCTTACGCAGTGCGTTATCATTTTAATGAAGATCTGTCACTGTGTGTCCTTTTTTTTTTTTTTTTTTTGCAAACTGCCTTTAATTTGCCACAACACTGCCACTGGGGCCAGTGAGAGAATAATTGAATGAATGAGATACAAATAATGAATTAATATAAATGCATTAAAAAGATTCTTCTGTAGGGGGAAACACAGGCACACACACTTTAACAGCTTGATTGTCGGGACTAATTTGATTGAAGGCAACCCGTGGCTTGTTGCAATTAATATCAACAGTCAAAACAACTTTCAGAGAACTATTTATTTAAAGATTTTTGCAGCTGTGTGCAAAGCCAGCGATGCACCAGATTAATCAGCCGTCACAGGGCCACTATGCTAATGAGCAGCAAGCTGGATGAATCAAATTTTGACTTCAGTAATGTTCAAAAGTTTGGCCAGTGACAACTGAAAAGGAAGGACATGCGATGGCTGGTGAAATGCTGGGATAGAATCGTAAACGAATTGCCATAACTAATTAGCCGGTAATTATGCTGAAATAGATGTGTTTCACATTGTGTGTGTGTGTCTACACGACTTTCCATAGTGCAACACAAGCCAGCAATTGACACATTTGTTCTGATTTGATTTTGGCCACAACTCCATGTCATGACTGGAAATGCAGATAAAGAACAATATAAACCCTGTCAGTATAAATACTTTCATATTACATCGAATAATGCATTTCTGCTCACTGTGGTTTCATGCATTGATTTTGAAAGATAAGTCCTCCAAACGCTCATCTGGCTGTCACACATATTTTAATGTGAGGGGTTTGTTAGAAGTTAAAATTGCCTTGTCGTGTGCACTGCAGCCAAAGCGGCTATATCTGATGAAACTTTAATATAATGTTCTTCTTAATGTTTATTTTCTTATGCTTTCATAATCCCTTACAACTCTTGTTTTCCATTCTTTTAAAAGTATAGTTCACATTTAAGCATTCACGTCACCGAGTTCCCAGGTACTTTTGAAAACAATTAAATTATGCATAAAGTATTTTATTTATTATTAAGTAACCCAGACCATTAACACAAACCATAACCCGCCTTTTTATGAACTTAAGCTTTCGGCTCTTTTGTCAATGTGTTATTGGCACAGTTTCACAGTCTCATAATTTTAGATTTATATGCTACGTCAGACACGGTTAGCTGTCAGCCATTAAGGATAATCATGTAGCTGCATTCAATAAATGTCAAAATATGTCAGTATTTGACAAAAAAAACCCCAAAACACAACAATAAAACCATCCAAAGTTGAGCTGTTTTATCTTTTGTTTAGCGCGATTAACAGAAAGATTCTTGTCGTTCACTGATCATGTCGGTCCTGTGTTTTTCTCTTTGTTCTGTTGCTAAGAGATCAGATCTTCACCTTTCTAAACACTAGCAAATGCATGTGACTTTTACTACTAAGTGGGTACACAGCAGCAAGAAGATAATAAAAACTGCACAGCCTGTGCCACAGTTAAAATCGTTGATGCAACAGTTGAAAAATGAGTGAGAATTTTACAATGTCACTGTAAGTTGTGTAGGTTCACTAAAATAAGCATGCTTGTAATATGACAAAGAACTGAGGGCTGTTTCCAGTTTTATGGATAAAATAAAACAAAGACGTTTGATTTACGGAAAAGAGAGAGAAAGAAAAGAGAGGCTCACAAATAAAACGCTATGAGATGGAGAGAACAGGGAGAGAAATACAGTGTTTTTGCAACATAAACCAAAACATCTAAATTCCCAAATTATCATCCCAGTTTGCGCTGCTGCTTCAATCTTAGAGCGTATTTTCTGCTTCGCTTCTTGTGATTTTTTTTTTTTGCTGTTTTCCAATATATTCAGAGTACGGCATGACAGGGTACGATATTGAGTCTATGTCTGCATGAGCGACTGTGCATATATACTGATTGTGTGTGTGTGCGCGTAGCTGACCTGTCAATGTGGCCACTTAGATGGTTGGAAAGAGGGTTGGGAACACAGAGGGGGAGCAGTGAGTGAGTATTTGTATCTCAGGTGCACTGCAGGAAATGAAAAATGAAAATGAAAAAGAAAAAATCGAATGTGAGAAGCACTTGTCAGAGATGGTTGCTGCCATTTCTGACAAGAAATTAATAATATATTTTTGCAAATTTGCTATGTTATTCTGGATTGGAGGCTTGGCCTAGTGTCCTGTCTGGTAGACTACAAAAGGGGAAGAATGCTGATTTTGGGAGAGAAATCTATCTATGTATCTATCTTGCAGAATGTCTCCAAGGGCAAAGATACATTGAACAAAAAGTGCATACATGTGCTCTATATAAAACTGTAATCTATTGAGATGTGTAAATGTTTTCTATGCTGGCAAAGAGAGCTCAGTACAGATGTTAAAAGAGCACATTGAAAGAAACACAGAGGGGAGTAGCATCTAAAATATAGATCTTTAATCCTGGCAGGGGTCATACACTTAAAGAGGAGAGCAAAAGAAAAACAACAAAAAAATATTTAAACCAAGACCAAAGTTCTCAAAGTGAGCATCGGAATGATGGAGAAAGGTGATTAAAAGGGATTTTGAATGCAGCGTGGTGGTTGGTGCCAGATAACGCATGTTACAAAACTAGATGACTGGACTGAGTTCTGATAGTCATCAGAGTTCATCTGATAGTCATCAGAACTCAGTGGTTTTAGCGGAACAGGAGAGTCACATCATGGATGAGTAGCTGACAAATCTGTAGCATCTGTGTAATGCTATCATGTCAATATGGACCATCTCTGAGAAATGTTCCCAGGACCTGGCCGAGAAGAATTAGGCCAGTTCTGAAGACAAAAGGGAGTCCAGCTCAGTACTAGTAAAGCATACTTAATAAAGTGCCTGGTAAGTGCATATACAGATGTACTAGGCCACATTCAGTGACAAAGCTACAGGTGCATAAAGTCAAACACACAACCATGCAGTCTGTCTTTGCAAACGTTTGTGAAATAATGGGTTTTGACTTTATAGTATCATCTTAGAAATTATGTCTTTGGAGTTCAACCATCTCTCTCATTTACACTGATGATCAGTAAAAATATACATTTAGTCTTCATTAACCCCCCCCGAAAAAAGAAATGTGTCTGCATGCAGGCTGCAGTAAACGTCAGCCAAATTACTCATACAACAGATGCATGAATAAAAAGGATTCTGTATGTAAGCTAAACAGCAGTTATTACTCAGGCTGTGGATTTACATCCTGTCGGTTGGATATTGCTTTCCCGAGCGTGGAAGGTCAGCTCTCATTGCTTTACTAATATCCTCAGGTCCTCCTTTCATTTTCTAAGGCATCCTCTTGTTCCTCTGACTGCATTTGTGTGTGTGCGCAGGAGCAGCTGAGGTGTGTGTGAGGGCTCTTAAGGCCTCTGTGTTCAGATCAATTTTATGGCTGGCTTCATCGCAGCTCCCCGTCTTTTGCATACATCAGCTACGCTACTGTATGGTCATATGAACACTCAGTAGGCACTATAGACATCAGTGCACTGACATCAATTTTTGGACGCTCCAAGTGTATGATTGTACAGTTTTCCACCCTTTTTTTGCCAGCTTCTCTCGGCTTTCAATTCTTAGTTCTTTTTCTGTTACCCTTCCCATTTCGGTTTGATGTGATCTGTCTTTCAGATGACTGACAGCGTGTTAAATATTGAGTCTTACTGTCAGATGCTGGTTGCTTTTAGGCACAGCAAGTCACACCTCCCTCTTAGCCTTCAGCTTCTAACAAAACAGATAGCTATGATTTAAAGAAAAGCAGCAGGAGCGAGAAAGACAGAAAGAGAAAACAGGGCAGATGAAAAGGATTACAACATCTTATCACTCTTCCAGCAAATGGACACATCCATTAATTATTGACTTCGAATCCATGTCCTGCCATTTTATAGTGGCCCACGTGCCGTAAGGGATGACTCAATCTGCTAGTCGGGAGGAGAGATCAAGGACGGGGCAAAGGATGACTCTCGCTTTGACATCTGCATCAACACAGTCACACGCAGAGCTCATCAGTTTCAGTGAGAGCTTTTCTATCTTATGATATGTAGCCACTCTGCATGAATTAGGTTGGCTTGAAGAAAAATATTAGATTTTTTGTGTGTGCAAAATGCAGTGATAATAAAGCTTGCTTAAATCCTTTTATTTTTAAGGCCTATGGCAGAACTCACAAAGTATTCATGTTTGAATAATTGTGATTATTTCATAACTAGACACTTCAATACTGCAGGCATGTCCTCTGTGATAATCAGGTCGAGTTTTTGCACTAGTTTGTGTAATAAAGACAGTGTTTGCTTCTGTCCAAGGTCCTCAGCTCTCATAACTAAAATTATCTTGTATTAAAAAGCCCAAAAAACAGACTGTGAGATCTGATCTTAGTCTTTATACACAATTCCTCCTCTAGACGCAGTCTCTACTTTTGCTTTTAAATAGTCAGAGCAGTAAGAAGTAATTACTTTTCCTGCTCTTAGCCTAATAACGGACTATAGTATAATTTTGCATTGTACAAATGGTCACTTTGTCAGATTAGGGCCATTACAGAGTAAATACTTGGCTGACAATGAGTCATGGAGGACTGCATGATGGACCAGTCCGGTCATGGTTTGCCCTCCTTCACAACACGAGGAGCCAGGGCCTGACGTCAATGTTCCACCCGATAGAAGCGACATATGAGATGAACATGTGAGACCACATTTTCCAAATGAATATGAATTTGGGGCAATTTATCATCATTTGATGAGCTGTCTCTTTCCTCCTCATTTGGTTGAAATCGAGTGAATTTGCGCACTTTCGCTGTGCAGGAGGTGATGTTACACCGGTGTAGAATTAATTTGGTGTAATGCCCCCGACTCGAGGGTCATCTCGACATCTTTCTGCAGAGATAGGATAAAAGAAGCCTTTGTCGTGCCCAGTGCTTTAAAAAAAAAATTTTGGGTTCTGGGCATCTCACGCCTGACGTAGAGGTCAAACGTTGGGCAGAATTTGCATTAAAGTCCTATTATTCTTCATCTCATGGACTGAGATAATTCAATTCATTAATTATATAATCTACAGGAAGCCTGGTTAAAATGTCTGTGTTACCCAAAATAAACCAGGACTAGCACCAGTGAAGATAAAAGGTGTCAAACTAAAGGCCAGCTGTATTAATGCTACTTCTCCAGGAATCTTCCTGCTGGCTCCATTAGTCTGCAACCCATTGATTTAATTTCACCTTGCATGCATTGACTGCATTCCAAGGTCACATTTGTCATTTGCCCTTGAAATATGTAACCAATTTTACGGATGGGTCATGCCGAGAAGGTTTGTCCCTCCATCTGCATGTGTTTCCTGAAAAAAAAGAAGGGAGGAGAAAGAAAGAAGTAGTCATGGGTGATTGGTTTGGTAATTTACAGCAAGGACTGCTATATGGAACAAAGTGAGTTTGAAATGTCATCTGTCATTTTCTGTGATTGCATGGCTGGAGCCGCTTTTGCTTTTCCACACATATTCAGAACCTCTCTTTCTTTTTCTTTTTTCACTCTCCCACACAAGCAGATCCACATACTCACTTTCAAATAATTGTTTAAAAGTCAAGGGAAGGTTTTGTGGAGTGCGTCACAGATCTTTTTAAAGGCTGCTATCCGCATAAACCTTGCAGCTGAAATCTTCTCAGAATAATCCGTTGCATCAGTAAAAGCTAAGCTAAGAATCACGTATGCAGAGCGTGGCTTCTAAAAGGAAGCTCACAAACAATGGCACAAGCTATCTCTTTGCTAATTTTCTCCTCGGATCTGAATGGAGTCTGTTTTCGGCAAAGCCAGAGGTCAAACGAAATGAGCACAGACATCTTCAGCTCGAGTTTAATTGTATTTAAGAAAAAGAATGAGCAAGTGTGCAGATCTCTTGGTAATTAAAAGCATGTTTAGCCTTGTAGTGGTCTGTGTAATGTCTGAGTGAGTTCATTTTTAAGCAGGGCAGGTATTTCCAACAATTCATAGTCTGCAAGTGAGTGTCGTGTATTTTCAGTTGTGACAACCGACTTGATATTACGGAATAGCATATTCAGGTAAATAGCACACCACTTATCATTCACATTTTCATGTCATGTTGAGTTCTTTTAAGAATTTTGAGAAGGTTAAAGTTAGGGTGTTGTTCACCAAGGGTCATCTATTTTCTCTTCGATTTAAATAGATGCGAGCCACGCGAATGGAAATGTGGCTTGAAAGAATTGTAATCATACATTCAAAGACGTTTCAGAGTGACAGCCAAACATAATCAGATGGATCAAAACATTTTTTTTCTTTGAGAAACGTCTATTAATTTTTCTGTGTCTTTCACTGATTCATTGCCAGCCTAACGATTGAAGATACAGAGCGGAAGCATCTGAGGCAATTAAACCGTTAATGTTCATGCTTGCATGTTTTCAGCAAACCTTATGACGCTCTCAGTGAAGGAAAGCGAGACTGTAGCTGTAGCCGATCGGCACAACTGTGTTTGATCACTAATCTACAGATGGCTTCCTAAAGCACAGCCTATAGTCAGTCTTTCAAGCACATTGCCCCAGCTAATATCATTTCTGTTATTAATATCAGCATCTTATTTAGCTCCAGCTGTGAGCAGTAATTTGTTATCATAAGATTCTCTGCATGTTCTAATCTACGCAAGTCTTCCGTCTAAATTTTAACTCAACCCACTGCTATTCGATACAATTGACAGTAATGTCCACCTTAAATTAGATCTACATTGTGTGGATAAAGGAAAAAAAGTGATATAAAAGTACATTTAAAAGTGTATAACAGCAGGTCATCATTTTGTGCTTGCACTCTACATCAGATTTAATATTATTACTTTTTGGTCTGACCATGACTGCAGCGATTCTCAGCTCCTTTGAAGTTAAACTTCAAAGCGTTCCTGAACTCTCAGACAGGACCTCAGATCGCTGTCATTCTATTCATCATTCAAAACACTGTCTTTTCTTCTAAGACTTAAATTCAAATGCTTTTGCAGAATTTGTTTGGCTTGAAATACCACATTGCAATTCCACCCAAACGATGTCAAACTCGATTTACCCGAACCGTACACAAAGGATAAATCCTTAATGTGGAAACATCCCATAATCCAGTTTGTTGACAACAACTCTGGCTGTCATGCGAGGACAACTTTCTCAACTTTTCTCAACTTTCCTAACCTCCAAAAAAAGAAAAAAGAGGAAGAAAAAGAAAAAAGCCTGTCCGTTATGTTCATACACATGAGCCAGAGGCATAACTGTTAGGTATTGAACACCAGTAGCTGTGATAAAAGGAGCGTGTTTTGACGATCTCCATGATTTTAATTTTGGAAGCAGGTCCAGCAAAATGACCCTCTCTCCCTGCCCCGTGTACAGGGATTTAAAAACTTCTCTGTTTCATGACAATCTCTTCATTTGCCTCCTACTGTTACTGAAAGTCTTCATAAAAAAGCTACTGAGCTAAATTGTGACAAACAAGAAGGTGACATGATTTGCATTGTATGTATTTGCATGCATCCTAACTCGTTATCAACACAAGCACTCTCAATGAAGGCACAGAGGGAAGCAGGATGACATTACAATGATAAAAGAAGACATTATAACTAATACGACTGTGTAGGATCACAGCTGGAATTACTCTCAAATTGCTGGATCAAAACTGCACACTGAGCTGTTCCCCTTTCAGATCCTTTTTAAATACCAAGGGAACGTCAAGGGTCTTGCTGAGTTATTAGAAGTGCAGCACTTGAGTCAGCTCAAAAGCAAGAGAGTGTCACAGACTGGCTTTTTCGATCACTGTTTCAGCCCTCTTATGACTGTGCTAAAAGTAGATTTTTTTTTGTCACAGCTTGTGAGGGTTGTTCAGAAATAATGGAACCCTGCTTGATAGTTCATTAGCAAGTTCAGTTTAGCTTTTTTGTCTTATTATTATTACAGGTGACTGCATATATGCATATTACCTTCCATCAATCCTCAGAGTCCCTGGGGCTGCGTGGTGCCTATCGCAGCTGTCGTATAGGGTGGAAGGCGGGGTACATTCTGGACAGGTCGCCAGCCTGTCATATTCACACCTATGGTCAATTTAAAATAGCTAATTAGCCCAAATCTATGTATGTCTTTGGACTGTGGGAAGAAGCTGGAGAGAGCCCACTGCCACACAGAAAGGTACCAGCCAGCCATCGGATCCTGTTGCTTTAAGGCAACAGTGTCACCATCATGCTACCCTTCATATTACCATATTACCAACATCATCATTAAAGCTACAAAGCTGTGAGAGCACATACTAAGTTTTGAAATAAGAATGTTAATCCTGCTACAAAGAAAAACATCAAGAATCAAGGTTTAACCCTTGTTAACATATTAATTTATATATATATATATATATATATATATATATATATATATATATATATTAGTGAGCTAGGAGGTACACTCATATGAACTTGAGTGGCATCCCATTCTTAATCCATAGGATTTAATATGATGTCAACCCACCCTTTGAGGCTATAACAGCTTCAAGGTTTTCCGTGAGGTTTAGGAGTGTGTTTATGGGAATTTTTGGGGCATTTTTTGGGTGTGGCATGTGGTCGATTCTTAACTCATAATTTTTAACCACTCTTCCAGAAGCACATTTGTGAGGTCAGACACTGACGAGAAAGCCTGACTTACAGTTTCAGCGCTAATTCATCCCAAAGGTGTTCTATCAGGTAGAGGTCTGGACTCTGTGCAGGCCAGTCAAGTTCTTCCATACCAAACTTGGTCATCGATGTCTTTATGGATCTTGGTTTGTGCACTGCTGCACAAGGACGTGGCCTCAAACAAACTGTTCCCACAAAGCTGGGAGCATGAAATTGTCCAAAATGTCTTGGCATGGTGAAGGATTAAGAATTTATTCCCAAGTGTCGTCTTCATGGCAAATTCCAAATCCAGACTCATCCATCGAATTATCAGACAGAGACCTGTGATTCCCCACTCCAGAGAACAGAGTCTCTACCGCCCTAAAGTCCTGTGGCGACGTGCTTTACACCACTGCATTGGATACTTTGTATTGTGCTCGGTGATATAAGGCTTGGATGCAGCCGCTTGGCCATGGAAACACATTCTATGAAGCTCTCTGTTCATGAGCTGATCTGAAGGCCACATGAAGATTGGAGGTCTGTAGTGTTTGTATGTAGACAGTTGGTGACCTCTGCACACTAACCACATAAAATCACCACATTGTGGCTGATTACTGTCGCTCCCAATCACTTTCATAAGTGTTTGTAGAAGCGGTCTCCATGCCTAGGTGCTTGACTTTATACACCTGTGGCCATGGAAGTGATTGGAACACCTGAATTCAATGATTTAGATGGGTGAGTGAATACTTCTGGTGGTATAATGAATGTCATGAGCAGTAGGAGCAGTCACAATGATGTCTGAGCATTTTTGCTATGGAATTGGAGCTCACTAATAACAGTGCTTCCTGTGTAACAAACTTAAGGAAGAAATCCCATCCCAAGTCAGGTCATATTTCCTATGCGTGCTTTTTTTATTTCAGCACAACATGTAATCTCTCCTTGTGTTTTCTTGTTCTCCTCTGTCCTTTTTTCACTGTGCATGTATGTGTGTGTTCTGCTGTTCCACTGATTTGCTTGGTGTGTGTCACAGTTAAGCAGACACACACACACAGCACAAGAGAGATAGGTGAAGTGAAGATAACATTACTTGGGCTGACACCATATTCAGATAATTTAAGTACGATGGCAATTTTGCCTAAATGCTGCACCCAGGTGTTGTTTAATGTGCTGCAGGCACTGTGTTTTTTCCCATCACCTTTTTTATTTTTTCTCTCTCCTGACGTGCTGCGTCTTCCTTCCTTTATCCCAGTTGTAGTGATTTATTAAGCACTGGGTTTTCCTCTTCCTCTTAATAAAACCCACACTTTGGGAGTGTGGACCGGTGCTGTGTCTTCCTCCATGCAGCAGGAATTTTTTGAGGGGCAATAAAGCTTGCAGCTAAAGTAGAAGGCATCTTCTGAGGGAGGAGGTGGGAACTGATTTGCATATACAGAGATCTGTAGATACTAAATAAGGCAAAGGTGTAAAGCAGCAGAGGTGTAGTGAATGCAGTCTGAAGCAGGTTAACATTTACTTCTTTCTATTGATTCACCTCACTAAAGAATTTGTATTGATTTGGCCTGTGGACCTCCTGGAGTCGGTGACTTTTTTTGTAAACAGATCTACGATATGTGTGCACATGTACACCTGAGTAGAATCCAGTGTGATTTTTTTTTTGTGTGTGTGTATTTGATTATTTTTCATAGGAAACGAGGAGGCGTTTTTTTTTCTTTCTTTTTTCTGACACCTCGTATTAGCCCTTTGTGGAAGGGAAGAGAGTGTGAATGAGATGCTGTGTATCCTGTGGGAGGTGAGATGTGCGATGCAACCATGTGTTTTGATGCTGACATGAGATTGACAGTGCGAGCGGTTGCCAGTGCTGCTGGGTGTCAGGCTTTCACATTTCTTGGCCTGATGCAACTTGTATCTCATTATTTACACAAAATTAGAAAATAATAAAATGAAATAAAGAAAAAAATAACTTGAAAACCAGTAAAACTACTATGTTACCAGTATCTGAGCTGGGGACCAGGAACAGAGACTTTTGCCTTCAAAATAAAACTGCAAAAACAAACTGTATAAAAGTTGGTGAAGCAAACACAGAAGTCCCTTAAATGGCCACCAGGGGGCAATACGTTTTTTTGTAAAAAAAGTTTATGATCTTTTATTTTTTTTGAAAAAAAAAAAAATCTCAATATTTTAAACCTGAGGTACCAGGTTTCTTCGACTCAGTTTTTTGAGTTTGCATAAACCTTTTGTTCATTTCTTGCAGGCTATCAATATGCTAATATTCAGTTTTGTTACTTAAGTTTCTTATTCTTAGTTCTTGTTTGATTTTGTTTCCTTTGATGTCCTGTCTGTCTTAGTCTCTCCTTAGTGTGTCCTCCCACCCTGTGTGTGGTCATGTCTGTAACATAAAGAAAAAAGAAGGAAAGACTAATTTCATTAGCAATCACTTACCATATTTTTCAGACCATAAGGCGCACCGGATTATAAGGCGCACTGTCGATTGAACGTGTCTATTGTCATACATAAGGCAGACCAGATTATAGGGCGCATTAAGCAAAACAAAACAGTCAGATAAGTCAAACTTAATGTTGGATTCTCTTGCAGCTGCTCTATTCCCATGTTGTTGCAGTATATTAATGACTAACCTCGTATTGTGGATAGATTACCTCAGTTGTTCTCCTGACTGAAGTCTGGTCCATTTACAGCATCCTGTCATGCAATTGCATTTGTCCCTAACCATCGGGAACTTTTATCTAGTGGAAAAAAGTTAGCATTCATTTTCCAGCTTCACTGTGTTTATGTTATGCTAACATAGCTATGTCACTAGTGATCACGTAGCACGTCATTATATACCAGCTAGTCCAACTTCAGTAACCCTACAAAAGTAACTGCTGTTTAGTTTTCTGTCTTCATTTATGTTGGAAGTGATAGCACAACTGTACGTTTTAATTTTCTCGGAAATCGCTCAGTCAGAACATGGCATATCATGTTTAGGTGGAAGCCAGCGAGCTAACTTCCTGCTAACTTCTAACTTTGGTAAATTTAATAAATTCTGTTTACATGGATGCCTGGATGTTAAACTTCATTGTTAGACCTGATAAAGCAGCAACACTTATCATTTTATTAAAGATGAAAGAATTTAGACAGTTTTTAACTCTCAGTTATGCCGCAGTGTTCGTTTGACTTTGGGACCCGAAGTGGACAGAGTTTTGGACCCAGATTACTCCGCGTGGCTCGTGACTACGGTAGCCGTAATGTTCCGGCAGTCCATCAAGTGGTGCGGCATCATAGCTTACCAAAGTAGTACTAAAACATTTTTTTGAGCGCTGTGTACCACATAAAATTGGTTTGAGGTCAGTAAGCATAACCAGAATTCATACATAAGGCGCAGAAAATTCAAGGATTTTAAGTGCGCCTTATAGTGCGGAAAATACGGTAGTATCATTTTATCACATAGCAGTTTAGAGTTTTGTCATAAGTTGTTATTGCTCATTTAAGTGTCCCAGCTAGTTTCCTAATATCTTAGCTAAATGGCTTCTCTGCACATGGAGTTCACTGAGGTCCTTTGAGTCTTTTTTGAAGATTTGTTGCAAAACAACTGCTTGTTGCTCCTGAAAAGGGGTTCATAGTGGTTTTGGGGCCAGAAAGTCAAAGCAACGAGCTAAATTAAACTTATAAATTCATGTGTTTGACACTGAAAAAAAAAACAAGAAAAAGAACAAAAATAAAACATTACACATATCTTATTATTGTTATTGTTAGTGTCTAAAATACAGATCAGATTGGAACAAAAAAATAGCCATTAACCCCTAAAAAGTACACGATAAAACATCATCAACAGCCTAAGCAAGTTACAAGCTACAATCAACCACAACCATACTGGGGACATTAAGTACAGCATAGCCAGTTTCCTACACTGCCTTCAAAGCACCACTGAAGTATGTGGCAATTTGTTAGATTAATGTTATTAGTTCTACTTAATATAAAGTGTTAGGAGGACATTTGAGAGTAATCTGTTATCCAATTTCACAGGCAGTCTAAAAACGGGCCTTGGAATCTCCAGTGTCTCAATCTGCTACTCCCTCTCACTCTAATCTCCTCTCTTCCAGCTAGAGCCCAGGGAACAGGGGAGCTCCAGTGCCACTCAGAGGAGTGGCTAATCTGGGCACGGGCCGCCCAGGATCACTGCTCTGGTCCAGGGCCAGTGCTTTTGGCTAGCTCTCTCCTTCAGTTATAAGGTCCCTCCCACTGCTGGAAGCTGGCTTTGCTAGACAGCACAGTCACCAGCTACATCCCTTATGGAGGTATAGAGAGTGTGGTTGAGATCACAGATGACTGATAATGCCCCAGAGACAAAAAGAGTGCATTTGCCAGAAGTAAAGTAGGCGATGGTAAACACATGACGGTGCTGTCCACTCGCTCAGGGCGATTATTTTCACAAAAGTTTGCTCCACTGTTTGCTCTAACACACCCCATCCTCCTCGTGTCAGTGCCATGCTGGAAGAAATGGACATTTGGAATCTCATCTTATCTGTTGTAAAGTAAATGCATACCTTTTTTAACATAAGTTAAAAGAAGATGATGCTTTCTTTGACATCCTATTCCTCTAGGTGATTTGGACTCTTCTTTCTTCCATTATTCCGCTCACATTCACCTGATTCAGAATTTCAGTGCACTACTCAGTGAACACAGTGAACTCTCTGCCTGTTTCTCTGAGCCCAAAAGGCCACAAGTCCTTGTTCTTTAAATACATTGTGATATGTTACCCTGCCTTTCAGGCCTTCTATCGTGTATCCGCCCCTCCTCTTCTCAATTGCTACATCGTCCATTCATCAGGGCATCTGCTTATAGTGCTACACCACTACCAGCACCAAGACTCCAGGGCAGGGGGTCCAGTCAGTCTCTCCAACCTTCATCTGTGATTCTGCTCAATGATGTCACTTCTCGTTAGACTCTAACTGCCAAAAATGCTTGCATTTTACATTGGAGTTATACATTTTGCTCTTTTCAGAACTGACAGAAAAATTCCAAGAGAAAGGCCACCCAGCAGTTGTTTTTTTTTTTAACTCTTCAGTCAGCAGGACTTCTATATTCATAAGATTGTTGATCAGAGCAGATTGTTATATACATCTGCAGTCATTTATATTTGGTGTTATTTTAATTTCTCTTTCGTACCTCCTGCTTCTCCATATGCATACTTGGAGAGCCAGGGGCAGGGATAATGGCAGCAACACCCCAGCACTCAGAGGGTTAGGCATCACTGATGTCATTTATAACAAAGAACCAGCTTGCCTTTAAATAACTTACCCGAACTAATCCTATGCCCAGCCTGTCCTGTTGTCAATGATCTATAAGTGTGCATTTTTTGCTTTGCTTCCTTTAAATCTCATATTTGAGGTTTCAGCATTTAAACATTATTTTTTTAACCTCTCAGATTTGTACTTTTTTGTCTTGTGGCCAAAGATGATAAGAGAACATGGGTAGAAGTTTTTTTTTTCATTCCCCCAACTGAGAATTAATCTCAAAAATTAATTCTCATTTGGATGAATGAAAAAAATTAAAATCCATCCAATGTTCTTACAAAACTGATGGTACTATCTTTAATTCCCCATGATTCTCACTAATTTGAACAAATAAAGTAATGTGAATTTCTTATTCAGTCCAGGCAGACATTGCGTCTTGAACATTCTGTAATAGAAAATGTTCCAACCTTTGAGTGCTGAATAAGATTTTTCTGCAAGGAAGAAGAATGGAGAATGACTCCATCAAGAAAAAAACAAAAAACAGGGATAACAGGAATGCAAGAGCTATAAAAAAAAAAAGTAAATCACTGGACAAAACACCAAACCGAGAGGCAAAGACGAGGCACACACCGAGAGGTGACAAGTGGAAGAATAGGAGGAGGAGCTCAGACAGATGAGAAAAGTTTCTGGCCAGAAATGAGTGGGGGACAGAACAAGGAATAATAAAGAAGTGCAGATAGTGAGCTGTTGGGTGGGCAAAGAAGTAGCAGCGGCAGATAGAGAATACGAGCAGGGTCCCCCACTGCGTGTGTGCCTCTTTGTGATAACAGAGCAAGAGCAAAGGGGTGCAAGCGCACGAGTAAAGCAAATGGATAGACTCCCTTTCAAAGAAGACTTATGGGAATAACTTCATATTTTAATGCTCGCCAAAGCTTCTTAGATAAGTGTTTAGTCTTCGCTTCTTTAAAGGAGGCAAGACTCAATCCCTAGTTGTAAAAAAAAATGATGCTATATCTGAAAAGATAGCTATATAATGAACAAGATTTTCCACAGCATGAGTATATACCTGTCCTTAATGAAAATGGTCTCACATACGCACACACACACACACACACACACACAAGCGGTAGATCATCTTTAAACATGTCCGCGTGTGGAGGCATTGCTGATTATGACAAGCGTTGGAACTGTGTGCTGTGCAGCTGGCAAAGCTTTAAAACCTCTACAGGTGCTTGGGCAGATGCCTGTGTGTGCGCGCTTATGAGAGAGAGCTTTATTAGGTGTGTGAGGCAGCATGCATTTCCTGTATTACGATGAGATTGCAGCAGGCGGTCTGTAGCAAGGAAGGCTCGCACATTTTGCAATATGCACATACACACACTCTTTCATCATAATGTAGACTAATATGGTAATAAACGCAAGCTCTTCTCAGAAAAATGTTAGTCATGCAGAGCCGGAAAGACATGGCACTTAAGCATGTGAATACGAGCGAATACATTACATCAGTGATCAAAAACAAGTGCCTTTTCATGTATTGTGTTTATTTATTTATTTAGTTAGTGATGGGAGAGTTTTGACTGCTAAGGCACCATCCCACTTTCTTCATCAATCATTAGCGAATACCACATCACCACGTTTCCCTGATATCATGCAGATGTGAATACCAGTATTTTTGTATTTTTTTTCATAGAAGCAAGTAAGCTATGTTTAGCACATTTAGCACAGAAATGCTGTTTTCGTGCATTTGCCTGTTATGAGCATGCACATAGAGTTTATATTTTAGGTAAAATGAACCTAAAATATAAACTGTTATTGTAACAAACTCACCGGGTTTTGAGTTTACAGACAGTTAAGCCAAAGTGCTTAGAAAGAAAGCGGAGCAGGGCTGGGCAGAGCGATACAAATTTTGATAGCAACAATGCCAAAGCTGGTGCTGGTACTGGATTGAGACTAGCATGACACCATCGATGCTTTAGTTTGTTTGTCATGTGCAAACACTCCTCCTCTTATGCAGGCACACTTTATTCCGCCACCTCTTTCCTGTTCTGTTGTGCTTAGATGGCCTCTGTCATGTGATTCAGCGGCACGTTAGAGGTTCTTCACAAAACAGTGCAAACAATGATGAGTGTGGGAAGGAAGTTCTCTACTTTAGCAACATTCACTTACATAACTTACATAAAGTCATGAAAGACCACTGAAAAAGATAGCTTTGTCCTGGAAAGAGAAGCAAGAGAAACAAAGAGATCCTGAAGCAGACCCAGACCCCCAGCAAAGACAAAGAGCTCACTTTCACAGTCCTTTTAGAGAGGTAAAGAATAACAAGCTGGCTTATACAGTGACAAAAGTAATGTTTCAGCCATGACTCATGTCAGTTATTCAGCATTATTTAATGTTAAAGTGTTATTGGTCGCCAGCTGTTACTTTAGCAGACTGATTACCTCCAGACTATATCCAGACGTTGGAATACAGTCAGCCCACTGAACTGTGTTAACTAAACTACTTTACTGGAACTGAAAAATACTTCAAACATGAACTATGAATATATTATGTTTGTGTATAATAAACCTTTCTGTTGACTATGAAATTTTTTTTATTTATATAGCACATTTAAGCAACATAAGTTGACCCAAAGTGCTTTAGAGACAGCCACATGAAAAGCTGAAAGGTTACTGATTTTTATGGAAAGTAAAAGTAATGTCGTGCAGTGATCATTAAAAGGTTTTCAGAATTTGGCAGATTGTATTTACATTGTATCAAATCAAAACCAAAAATTTGCAGTAGAGCACTAGAGCGCAGTGACAAGAGTTGGGAACTTGCGACTGACTGTCTCAGTATCATGCCAAAACATGTAGTAGACATGCCGGCCCATCGTGTCCACTTCAAGCTTTGTCTCAGCAAAATGTGAAATGGACCCTGTAATGCAGAAGTGAGCCAAAAACATACTGACTGCATTACAGGGTCTATAATCGCCAGAAACGATTAAGCTAGATTACATGCAAATTTGTTAATAATGTCTTTTTAAATGCTTTCCTGTGATTATTTTCATGTTAGCATGAAATAAATCTTCTCCCTCTGCCGTTACTGCAGCTTACGGCATCTTCTGCTTGCAAGTACATTTCAGATTGTGGAGAGGTAAAGTGTGAAATGGACACGGCGGACCGGCGGGTCCACTTTACATTTTGCCATGATATCAAGTTGCTTTTCATATGTATTTCTCAGAGTTCCTTTTTCAAAGTGTAAATATAGGGAGGAGAATGTTAGAGTTAATTCAGTTCAATTCATTTTTATTTATACAGCATCAAACCACACTTCAAGGTGCTTTATAATGTAAGGTAGACCCTACAATAATGCATACAGTGAAAAACCGAACAATTATAAAGCCCTCTATGAGCAAGCACTTTGGCGTCAGTGGGAACGAAAAACACCCTTTTAACAGGAAGTAACTTCTAGCAGAGCAGGCTCATGGAGGGGCGGCCATCTGCCGCAACCGGTTGGGGTGTGAGAAGGAAGACAGGACATAATTAAAAACACAAACCAATTTGCGGCATACGACGATATTTAACACAGCAAAAAATATGTAATATTGTTATACTTGACATAAAAATGAACTGACTGCACCTGTGTTAAGACAAGAATGCAACTTATGTAAATCACCTAACCACACTGCTATTTCGCCTCGTTTAGTAAATCTGACCCTTAGTGTTAAAACTGGAGGTGAGCAAGGAGTGGAATTGACTGAGAAGCTGAGAGACACTGCAAGCTCGTCTGGTAGTGACCAGTGTTGGTCAAGTTACTTGAAAAAAGTAATCAGTAACTAATTACTGATTACTTCCCCAAAAAGTAATCCCGTTACTTTACTGATTACTTATTTTCAAAAGTAATTAATTACTTAGTTACTTAGTTACTTTTTAAAAACACGATTTACAACCTGAATAGGTAATAAAGATCTTTCAGCCCAATTCTACTTTTTCTGCATAATCCATCATACAAAATGTAATCAAATGGAAAAGTCCCTGTTTAAAACTTGTTTTGTTAGTTTTAATCTTTTAACTTTATGCATCAAGCAAAAATTTAATTATATGCAACATTCTCTGACTTGAATAAATTAGTTTAACATTTAAACCTATTTTCTGCACATTCCAGCACATAAAATATTTTTTTGTGTGTGTTTACACTCACTCTTTCAAATAGATGCAAGTAAAACACAGCAGAAAATAAATAAAGTCACAGACTAGCGGTCCTGTTGCTCTATTTTCACCTGTAAAGCATGAGTAGGGTAGGCGGAGGTTTACCCTGGTGCAGGTGTGCCGCAGCGGTCAGTGGAAGAATCCGTGAGTTTCTCTGTGAATTTCCCATTAGGTGGTAGCGCACTCGGTGCTTGCTCGGAAGTTTAGGGTTTTTTTTCGCTGTAAAAAGAAGTTTTCTTCCCACGCACAACGGACGCTAATATTTTTGTCACTTTTTATGGAATCAAACTCAAAATAAGGTCAGTACTTCCACGCTTTAAACGCTGCACGCTCATACTCTCTCCCGCACTCGATATATTATCCATTGTTGATCTGCACACAGCTGTTGTCACGAACGTCGCACTCGCTTACGTCACTGTCATGAGACATTCTTGCAAAAAAATCACGGTTTTAGTAACGCAGTAACGCAGCGTTCCTACGGGAAAGTAACGGTAATCTAATTACCGTTTTTGCAATAGTAATCCCTTACTTTACTCGTTACTTGAAAAAAGTAACCCGTTACAAGTAACGCGTTACAAAGCACTAATTTCTTCTTTTTCTTTCTTTGTTTTTTTTTTTTTAAACTAACCTGCACCTCAATCAGGTTTGTTGAGAAGTTGTTTTTTTTAAAAATGGTAACCATCTGCCATGTTTCTAAAAACAGTATCAATTTCTCTTTAACTGTGGACTTTGGGCCTGATTTAAACAAGACTGATTTCATGTTGGAAGTATTACCCCAGTCATGCTCAGAAATCCTATTAGCTGAAATTTATTTCAAACCAGGAAAAGAACATGTTTGTGAGTACTGACAGATACACTGAATCATTTTCAAATATGAAAAATGGTCTTCAAGTAGTTATTTCTTTAAAATTATTGACTGCGTTGCTCCTGCCAGTAAGTACTTGAGTTGCTGTTGGTTCTAACTTCTCTTTGCTGAAAAAGATCACATAACCCGTGTGCTTTCAGACATCTGACTGAAGCTTTCATTAAACCATGATACGCCTCTCATGTTGAGATGAAAAGGCCACTCTTGAACTTGGAAACATCAGTTGAGGGAACGCTCTTAATTCAAGGTCTATTTAGTCGCTGCTCTCTAGCTTTTAATTGTATCACTATCGTCTCAATTGGGGTATGTTCATTTCCTGAGGAAGGTTGGTGAATACAACAAAAATCTCCCAAAAGCTGCTAAATGATAGTGCGAGACTGTTAAGTCATTGTAGCCATTTTTAATGTGTGCAGCTATATTAAAGGGAAAATCAACACATGGCGATTAAGCCTGTGAAGGACAGCAGCTAGTGCCTGAAAATAATGTATGATGTGTTGAAAACTGTGCCATTTAAAAAAAAAAGTTCCCAAAATGAGCACTGTTTTTTTTAAAGTGCGTTGCAGTGATCATGCTGTCAGTGTACCTTTGAATTCACTTGTCTGTCTGAATATTAGACCAATACTAACGGGGATTTAACCCTTCCTTCACACTGAGTGTCATGATTGCACAATTATGTCGGTGATATTTTAACCTGATATCAACACCTTTTTGTGTCACAGATGCAGCTGTGATGTAAAAATCTAACCTGCAGGTTGATTATCTGACATTTAGCCCAATCTCTATCACTGCTCATTCTTAATATCCATAACTGTTTTGACATTTCCTCAGGCGCAGGTATCATTTACACCACCATCCATATATTTTTTTACAGGACAGTGGATCTCTGACCGTAGCATTTGCCACTAATACAGGGAAATATAGTGTTCAGTGAACTCGTCAATAATCTAGCTTTAGCTCTATTAACAATTCAACTCTGAAAATCGGTCCGCAGGTAAAAAAAATAAAAAAAAAATACTGTATTTCTTGAAATGCATGTCAGTTGAAAAATAATGGCATGTTTGCAGCTTTTTGTGGATGTTATCTGCATTTTTTTGGGCAGAGTCAATAAATGAAGGATGTGCTACTATATCCATGTCTGCTCAGTGAGGAAGACTTTTCCATTGCTTTGATATCATTCCATTTCCACATTAGGTAACTCTGTAATGAGTGTATTTCAATTTTCTTTTCACAAGTTCTCTGGTTAGTAGAAAGACTCCCCACTGTCTTCACAGGGCGATGACGAGGTGTTGACTTTGTTTTTTAATATATTCTCAAGTTAATACAGACATCTGACTAGACATGATTGTGACTCTCTTGCTTCAAATCAGTCTAATTATCACTTTGTCAAATATGTAGTACTGGGATGTGTGGGGGGTGGCAGTGTATGCACTTGGGAAGTTAAAAAAAGAAGAATCACAGTCATAATGACCCATAGTTAAGAAGGCAGAAGCCCACCTGTTCCTCTTTGAGGTAACAAAATTAAAAAGAGTGCATAGCAACAACAGAATTTACACTGAGCATGTGATGAAAGCCTAATAATGCTCAATAAGCCGTTACCAACCAGGACAGCATGGCTTATGTTCAACCTGTGAGTCATGACAGTTTGTTTCTGGAGACGCCAACTGTAGCAGGAATTAGCACAAAGAGTACTTTGGAGCGAAATATGTCAGTCAAACAGATTTTGTCAGCATGATGTCATAAATGCGCAAGAAGCAACCATGGAGCTCTACAAGTGTGCCTGTGCTATCAGAACGAAGGCAGGGTTTGAACGCCGGGCGTGGTCCGAGAGTTCATCGGCATGCCGGCTGGCGTAAACCGATTGCAATATGGCCCCTAGTTCAGTTTGTCATCAAACTTAAATAAAAACTGAGCTTTCTTTAAAGTGATGATGGCAATCTGAGCTCACTTGTGACAAGTGTTGATGGAACTGTCATCTTTCTCTGACAACGCTTGTGACATTCATAGCATCCAGTGACATTCGTGTCAGGTTGGTGAAAAGACCAATGAGCCAATGCTTGCTGCAGAAATTACTTTTTTTTCTTTTTTCAGGGCAGTTGTAGACGGTAGGTGTCATAAATATAGTCAATTTGACGCATGGATTGCGCAGCAGATGGTGAGTATCTCAGACGCTGTTCTGAGCGGTGGTTTATGTACTGGTATGTGTGAATGTTAATGTATATGATTCCACAGCTGTTCGAGATATTTCATTTGCTACCCAGGTGTTCTAAAGATGTATGCTAATCACCTTGTTCTTTGCAAAAGTAATCATCACCTGGCACCGGAGCATGCAGCAAGCCTTTCACCATGTTTTAAATAAAAGTACACATCAACCTGAACTTCTCTTAGCTTCACCTTATCCAACATATAATTGAAGTTGACACTTTCCAAATATAGTTTGGTGCTATAAATGGGACGTTGTTATTTCACATGACTGCGCTTCTTCTCCTCCTGAAATCCTTAAAAGTACAAAACTGCTCTCTCCGTTCTCCTGTGATGATATGGTGAACTGTGAAATAAGGCAGCTCTTTGTTTAACCATGTGGAGTTTTTCTCGACCAATTTTCTGGCCTTGTCCAAATGATGGGTCGTATTTCATGTTTACCTGTTTACCTGTTTAGTCTCAAAAAATGTTTGCATTCTAATCTACCCTCTGCTGCTGATATGTCAAGGCATGCTCCTTTAAAGGCACTGCAGATAGAGGGGTTGGTTGCTCTTTGACATGCTCAAACTTAAGAAATAAAACATCCATTCATCAATCCATTTTCTTCTGATTATCCAATTCAGGGTGCTGGGGGGCTGCCATACGGCGAGAAACGGGATACACTGCCTCTTAGAGTTAGGCTATTTGGGGATTCTAAATATGTAAATTATGTATAAAACAAAACCTTTGCAAAGCCCATGACATAACTTACACAAGAGACCAGTGCCATTGCCAGGATTCATCCCTGTGAATTGTGGTTTATGGGTTAATTAACCTGTGGTTATATCCTGGTGTTTTAAACACTGTGCTAAACCATTATAGAAATAAACTAAAGACACTAAGGGTTTTCGGGAGGAGCCGTGCTGCTCTCTGAGAGGAAACTAGTACCATGCTCTCCTGAGTTTTAAATGCACTTTAGAACAGCACACAGCAACACTACATATGAGCGGGCGTAGGGAGGTTTGAGGTCTTCACTCACCCCGGTTCTGTTAGCCGTCAGGGCTGGGGGGCTGGGAGGAGGTGCTGGCCGTCAGACTGGGGTCTGGGATGCGGGGCCTCCCTGCTACTGCAGATAAGGAGGTGGTCCGCTTGCCTCCACCCCAGAGAGAAGGGTTACATCTCCTGGGTCTAGGTGCGGCTTGCCCCTCTGGGGGCGGGGGTACCTGGACCTGGGATATAGAGTATGTTTTAGACACTGCACTGTCTGTGCAGTGTCTATTTGTGTCTGTCTACACGTTGGGTGAGTGCCGAGTATTTGGTTGTGCATATGGGGTGGGAATGCACGTCTGTGTCCGCGTGTGCCTGTTTGTCTGTGTCTATATGTCAGGTTGGGTCTTAGACTCAACCTCTCTGGGTACATCTCAGGCCCTCTAAAGTACGGAGGCCTATCTCACCACACTCCCTGCCGGTGGCTGATGCCCTCAGATGTTGGTGTGTTGGTGGTCCTTGTCGTCTGGGGCTGGGCGCTCGTGCATGTACCGGCTCACTCCTGGTGGCCGATTGGCGGGGCCGGGCGCCTGTGGCCCGGCTGGGCTCCTTCCGGGGGGTGGGATGCCCTCAAGCCTCTGGCCTCTGGGCCTGAAGCTCGGTCCTCTCTGGCACAGCTGGCTGCCGGCAGAGCCCGCGGGCACGCCACTGCAACCCCCTCTGGCCTCTGCTCCGTAGCTGCTGGGTGACCTCTCGTTTGGGGCTCTACTCAGCTCTTCCCAGGAGGGTGGCACGGTTCCCCCCCCCTTTGGTGGTCCTCCTCGGGTCCTTGTACTCTGGGGCCTCTGGATATCTGGGGCCTGGATCTCCTCCATACCTGCTTCATGCCCTGGGGGACGGGGCTATGGCTCCCCACACTCCCTAGCAGATCGTTACATGAAGAAACCTTTGGAATACAAGCATGCTGATCCACACAGGTATGCACACAGGTGTACACACGGGTGTTCACAGACGCAGACTACACCTTTCTTGGCTGCTGTCTATCTTGCGTGCTGCACAATATCGTTTATTATTTAGTATCTACTGTTATCTACTGCTAGCTAGTTTATTGTGATGGTGCTGTTTTTATTATGTTGCTCTTTGTTGTTTGCTTTCTCTTCTGTTTTTTTTCTCCATACAGGTGATCCAGGTGTTTTGTTTGTTTTTTCCTTTCTTCCCCCCTTTCTCACCGTCTCTTCTCCCCTTTGGTTTTCTTTCTCTCCCTCTCTTTCTTTCATTCTTTCTCCCTGTCCTATCCCCCAGTCATGTCTGTCTCATTTGTAGCAACCGAAAATAAAATAAATTCATAATTATAATAAAGGTCAATCAAATGGACCAATATGGCAAGGCCATGATGATCCACTTGGTAAAATAAATCCGCTTGGCATCTTTCTTGGCCTTAAGACAACAATTCTGATGGCTAAAGATCCAAATGGGACACAAAAAAAAAAAAAAAAAAAAAAAAAAAAAGAAATAAACTAAAGGCTGGTGCTTTTTTCCCTTCAGGGTTCCAGCTCTTTTTAGCAGAAAAAACATATTTGTCCCTGAAGTTTTTCCACGTCTTTGCACATTCCCACACATTCATTCTGATAGTTTTGGTAATCTCCCTGTAGAACATCTGGAGGAGCATCTGTGAGTTCTTATATCGAGCCGCTGATTGTTATTCTGCAGTGGAAAAAGTAACCAGAAATGTGTAGGAGGAAGTTAGGCCACGTCAATGTGATGCGTAGTTATTTCCATGGAGGTGCACGTCAGGTTACAGCATAGATTATGTTGTAGGGTTTCTGAAGGGTTTGTGGTAATGACACACTTAGGGCGTAGATTTAACGCAGAGGTATAAATCTCCTGTTAGGCTCGACCAGTACAAATTTGATTGTAGCTCATCTTCTTTAAAGATTGTAGGCAAAACAGTGACTTCACAAATGAGAAGTGCACAGTAATGTACAACTTTGTACGACCTCTAATGTTAAAAGGCATTTTATAAGAGCAGACCATTTTTTACTTGACTTAAGTGGGACTTACTGTAACTCTCTGCTTGTTTCTCCTTTCCACTGTGTCTGTGTGTGTGAGCACTAGTCAAATCAGATTCTTTTCAAAACAACCAATGTATGGAAGTTATACTTCACTGGCTTTGAGAAGAAGAGATGCTAAAATAAAAAAAATAAACAAACTCACTCAGAATTTGAGTTGAGTAACCTTCCTTCTCTGGCGCATGTTGTGCATTATCGGGGACAATTATTAGCTGACCTTATCTCACCAGAAAAAAAAAACACTTATTAGCCAGTAATGTATCGATCACTGATATGTCACACGTCCCTACATATGGTTTCAGTGCTTCCCAGGAGAATGTGACTTGTTGTGGGAGTCTTACCAAGTCCTGGCTGATGGAACATCTCTGAAGAGGAAGCTCACTGTGTCAATAGTCGGCGATGAGCTCAGCAAGTGAATCGAAGAGTCCAGAGGAGACTTGCTGCATCAGTTACTGGAAACCAATAGAGCTTGCAGCCCTGATCAATAGGGTTAAACTAGTAAGTGAGGTTACAGTGTGGAGCAAATCTCTATGGTGATATAAAAAAAAACCCTTAACTCAACATTGTTATTTACATTCTGTATGTGGTACATAGCAGGGTTTATAACAAATGACAGCCAGCTATATATGTCTTTGCCTGATTTGCCTGGTAGAACACCCTTTAAAAGTCTTTTATTTCTGAGTCTTCTTACCTACCTTCCTTCCTAGTTTTGAAGCCAAAATGTGTTTCTGCACTGCTACAGCTACAAATGCTCGTATTCCTGTAGTCTGTGGAGGCTTTACCACCACAAGCGTCTCATATACAGACACAGACAGAAAGAGGGGAAAAAGGCCTGCACCTATATGTGCATGTGTGGGTGTTTGCATCCACACAGTTGAGCAAACACTATGAAATGTCTCAGTGTCGAAGATGGTGATTTGTGTTTGTGTATAACTGGGGGCAAATTACAATGAGCTAATAGGGGCAGCTAATGGTTCAGTCAACATCACTTGGTTATGTCTTTGATCTTTTTGAAATATATGCATCTCTTTCGTACGGAGCCCCGCAGGGGACATGGGAGAAAAAAAATTAAGATGGACTTTTGCGAGATCTCGCAAAAGTTTTGCGAGATCCCGAGTTAGTTTTGCGAGATCTCGCAAAAGTCCGTCTTAATTTTTTTTCTCCCATGTCCCCTGCGGGGCTCCGTACTTTCATCATCTGTGCCGAGGTCAGCACTTCGACTGGTCCATTACGCATCATTATAACACTTCAGTTTTGTGTGGTTAAGAGGAACCACGTTCAAAACCACCACTGCTGAAGAACACACAGGACACGCATGCTGGACATGCAAATATAGACGAGGAAATCAATGGAAAAACTGAAAACGAATACATATTCCCTTTTGTCTGGCCCATTAGCTTCGGTTGGTGAATAGCATCCCAATTACCTATTTGCTGTTCCGTTGTACACTTAATTTGTTTAATCACTTCTTCTCAGTCAAACATCCTTCTATGCACAGTACAAGTTGCAAAACATAGCATGATAAATTTCCAGCGGCGGAACTCAGTAAGTTGAATTCCTTCAAGAAATGGCCGGATGGAGGTTTTGGTTTCAGAGAGAGATTTGCCGAACAGGTGCACGCCTAGACTTCTATTTTCTCCGATAAGGCCAAATAATACCTTAAGTGACTGAATCGACAGTTTTCAATTGGTGAACCCGGCCTGCTTTGTCTGTAATCTTTTATTTCTTCTCGCCCGGTCTCGTGCTGTCTCACAGTCTGACTCGAGGAGGAAGGAACTGTTGGATCCGCAGTCTCAGCAGTCAGCAAAAACTTGTATCAAGCTCGGCGGGGGGGGCTTTTGGCTCCGAGTCCAATATTTTCTTCTGAATCTTTTTCTCTCTCTGCCAGGGAGGAGAGGAGGTCAGCAGATCTTTGTCATTCGCTACAAAGCTGTGTTTACTCGAAAGAGCGGCAGAGATGGTGTCATGTGTATTCTTAGAAAGGCTGGATGGATTGCTCACTTAGTTACCAAACATGAGTTGAGAGACCTTTTTTTTTTCTTCTTTTTTTAGTAAAAGCTATAAAAATGGAGGTCAGGCTGTTCAAGATCTGGAGTATTGATACAATAACACATAACAAAATTGTGGATTTAGCGATCAATATTGTAAAATTGCTTTTGCTATGCGGCGGTGAAGCTATTTGTATTCAAGCGGCATCGTCAAGGCTGAAGAAGAGAACCTGACAGCTTTTAAAAAGCAAGATCACAGGCATATTAAGGCAGTTTTCCTAGACCACAGTCAACCTGATATTAGAGCAACATTAAGCAGTTTTATGAAGCTCGGATTTTAAGCACCAATTTCCATCTTTTCTGTATCAATTTATGGCAAAAATCTGAGATCCACCAACAATTCGGTGTTTTTTATGTTATATTGCGAAGAAGCTCTCAGGCATTGTGCGCTTGATATTTATTCTCAGCTTGTCTTGTTTATTTATTCTTTTCATTAATTACCAGTGACATCATGCGCTGGCTTGATTTACACTCTGACATCTAAAGGTGGGTAGACAGGAAAGAAGGAAGACAAAAGAGCTAATAGAGGACAATGTTGTCTGATATCAGGCTGCTTTTGTGTCTTTTGTTTGAGGAAGTAACCTGTTTAACCGGAATAAAAAACAAGCAGATTGATCATAATTTTGCTAGTAACTAATCTCTCCAGAGTTTTACTTTTGTTGTCTTTATTTTTATTTGCTTAATTAGTAGTTGATATGAGATTTATTTAATCATTTAAAAATTACTGATTGCAGTTCTAAATAATGAAAAAAGCAAATACAACAAAAAAAGGGAATCGCGGATGAAGATGTCTAGATAGGATGGTGACAGTTTTAGGAGAGCAAGCCATTTAAAAGATAATCGTCCACAACAATAATTCTTTACACTGCAATTTTGTCAAGTTTGTCAAATTTTTTATTGTTTTAATATTTTTCTGCAGTTCAAATCTCTCAGTGACACTCCTTACAAGAAGCATGGGAACACACTATCTTTCACAAATGACCATGAAAAGGGTCAACAAATGCAACTCTCCTTCCCTTCTTGAACTCCTGAACGGTCATCCTGGCCCTGTTTTTACAGCTTCACAAAGCGATAATCCAAAAACAGCTCCCATCAAGCCCACTGGTGGGTTAAAGAGAAGGGGAACCACACCACCCATGGCAAATTCATCATGGACTATGGCCATCAGTTGTGGGTAAGATTGCTCTCTTCTAGTGCTCAAAATGGCTGCGCTGCAGCACAAGGCAGTTTATGGACAACTGCCTGCTGCCATTCCCTTTAAAAAAAAAGAGAGAGAAATACGTGAAATACACAATTCTTCATTTTGACCGGAGGCCTTTTTCGTGGTCAAATTGATGCATTCTTGTCCCGAGTGATGGTTTCTATAGTGACTTTGAGCAAAATGGAAGTTAAATAAGATAAGAGCCCAGGCGATTCAGACAGTTTAGGTAAATGAAAAAGAATCTGGTCACTAATGACAGTGTATCCATGTTTCATTGAGGGGCTACCTGTCTCCTAGCAACAGTTGTGTTGTCAGCATAGAAAACCTGGACACACTGGTAGCTTTATGCACCAGGGCATAATTACAGGGGTAAAGATTATGTCAAGGGTTATCTTTAATTCAGTGTGTGAAAGAGAGCATGTGTGTGCTTGCCGATCTGTGTGGCTGTATACACAAATCCTGCATAAGCTACCATTTAAAAACAGAGCTTCTGTGTTAGTGTTACCTTGAAAGCAGAGCCGGTGGTTTGAATGACAAAACCTGCAATCTCTTGTGTTTTAGCTCGACCTTCTTATTTGTATTTAAATTGAGGACACAAAAGTCATTGTAGGGTCACTTCCTGTTTTGCATAGTTGAGATGGAAAGGTCTCATGTAATTCTTCGAGCCTCTTTCAAAAGCCTCCAAGTGGACCATTGACATTGTCCACAACATGCTTCATAGTAAAGCTGAAACATTTTGGTTCCCGTTATCTTCACAAGGGGAAAGGATCCCAAAAAGAGATAAGTCAAAGGCTATTTCTGTAAATCTGCTTTTTAAGTTTTTGTATATCTCTCAAGCATTAGTCATAGTCTTATTTTTGAATACTTTTGTCTTCTGAGTTCAAACTAAAAATAAAGACAAGTTGACTTCCTGTTTTCCCCTGACAGTTCTCATACATATCAGCTGGTCATAGACACTATCACTTGATAGCTTATCAATGCTAACAACATGAGTTGGTTGAAAGCTGCTGGTGATTTTGTTTTAAGCTTATAGATCTTGAAGCCCTTTGAAATACAGCCATCTAAAAAAGAAAGTTTTAAAATGATTTTTGCAGTCTAGGAAAAAAAAAGACTATATACATTCTTTGATTAAATAAGTTGTATGACCAGAAACAAACAGATGTTGTGAATAGTGAGATGTCGGCTTTCTCGCCGTCAGGGCTGAAAGCCGAAAGCTCACAGATTCTGATGCATCGGGTCCAGGCTTTGTATTTACATCTTTCTTTGCGCTCGATTCTGATGCTGCAGGTTTTGTCTCTCTCCAACCAAAATTGACTGAACCAGCAGCAAAAGAAGATCCAAACCACGCTTCACATTTGCTAAACATCGTCATGAATTCCCTCGTACTTTTGCTGTTGTGCTTCCACCATGATAAAAATCACACTTCCTGCACAGCTCTCTCTCTCCCTCTCAGTATATTTCAAGAACAGTTTCCCATCTCAAATCTCTGTTTTCTGCATTATTTGTTTGCAGAAAGTGGATGTAGCTGTGGGTAATGAGAAAAGATGAAAAGAACGATTGATAACTTTTTCGTTAAGGCCTGATCCATCTGAAATTCATAGTCAGTGTTCTGACACGGAGCCATCACCCTCTGAATGCTGTGTATCCAGAAAACACATTATATGCCGCGATAAATGCATGGCCCAAGTGTCCCCTCTCCCCACTGCCTTCCAGCAGCAGGCAGCAGCAAACAGGTTGTCAGAGGAGGCCGAGATGATGATAAAGTTTAACACAATATTGCCAAAGAGTGCCAAAGCACTTTAAGCACAAGCACTTTTTCAGTAACTTATCTTTCTTGTAGAATGGTGCTCCAAATAAAGAACTTTGTGTTGACAAGATTGTTAATTATTTACAAATCAACATTGTCTGTATGGACAGCAATTAAGGTTCACACTCCCTTGCTACCTACCAGAGTCCTCAAAGAGATAAAAGACTCTTCCTGTGGAGTTGTCTGCTTCCCCCAACTTCTGACCCCCACCATTTGTCTTACTGTATGAGTGTGAGACATGTTAAAATCCAGTGGCACCAAGGTATCATACAATAAAATAATGTGATTAATACATAAGTAAAAGAAATTCCTATACATGCCCCTTCCTGATTTCTTATGTTTTAACATGTTTGTTACACTTACATGTTTCCAATTTCAAATGTTAACACAGATGTTCAGAGTAAATACAGATTGTAGTTTTTTAAATGATGATTTCATTTAGTTTGGGGAAACAGCTCTCCAACTTTACCTCATGTAGAAAAAGTCATTTCCTTCTAAACCTAATAAGTGGTTTTGTCATCTAGCAAGAACTGCAATCAAGCATTTGCAATAACTAATAAAAAAAGCACTTGGGACAATTGTGTTGGTGACAGCTTTTGTTATAATATCAATAATATTTATATGAATATGGGATACTGTTACATGTTTGCATAGACTTTTGTGAAATATGGAGACATTCCTGGCATTATATGAGCAAAGTGAGACTCATTTTTTAGGGTTGGTGGAGATGAGTGTGAAGATCCAAACAATCCCTGTCAGTGATAGAGAAGCTTTGATGAAAATATTTGGTAAAAAGTTCACCAGCATGAAGGAAATGAAGTTTCAAACTTTCCTTAGGAGGACCCCAGCACGCCTGCTTAAAGAAAAGTAAGTGTGACGATGTGGATGCTTGCAGCGACTGCTGTATAGAGGCCATCCTGCTACACATGAAACACATCAGAGTCATAATTGTTATTTTAGTCACGTGTTTGTTTATTATCCTTATTGTTTTATCTGGGACTGTTTGCAGACATCTCAGAGAGAGGAGACACCAGCATCTGAACAGAGACTCAAACCAGCAACCTGCAGCTCCCTGCTTGGCTGCTCCAGTTTTCTCCTCACTCATGTTGCCCACCAGTGATTTCTAGCTGCCCACCCACACAGCAGGCTAGAATATGCGCCTCAGCACCCAATACTTGGACATGCTTTCTTTATTAAATAATGAACCAGACCCCAAAAAGTAAACAGCTGTTATTGCTAGGCAACGGGAGCAGCATTTGGTGATGCAGCACCTGACATTCCTGACCATGTGAGCGGAGCATGCATGAAATGGAATGTTCAGTAGAACTGTGCAACACAAGCACTTAGTTACAGTATGTTTCATTGTATCCAGACACAGCTAGAGACACATCTACAGCAGCATCTCTGTGCAGGACAAACGACAGTTGACGAAGAAAACATCAAAAACTTCACTTCACTCCTCTACAATACGTTGGTTCCTTTGTTTAAAAGGCCAAAATGAATCAAGGGAGAACGAGAAGAGGATCGGCGAGTGCTTCACCATACAATACAGTACAGCTGATTAACCTGCAAGAAGAATTTCAAATGATACAGGTTGAAAATGTCAAATTAAAAGAAGAGGCAGAAAAATCAAGAGGAGAAGCTAAAAATTCAAAGTTTGAAACTGAAGTAGTATTGCAGGAATTACTGCATGTGGGTCTCAAACTTAAAGGAGAGAAAATGGGAAAACAACAGGCAGAAAACGAGAATGAAAACATGAAGAAAGAACTGTTGGAAGCTCAAAAAGCATTGGAGGAAGAGAAAACCACAGCACAAGAAGCCAAAAATAAATATCAAACTGCAAAGAAGGAGGCAGGAAATGTGATTCAGGAATTACAGGAGGTGCAGGAAGCTTTTGAAGAGGAACAAAGGAAAATGCAGTTGGCAACACAAGAAGCTGCAAATGTAATGGCTGAAGCTGAAAAACTAAGGAAGGAATTACTGCATGTGAAGCAACAACTTCAAGAGGAGAAAAAACGTAAACATGAGGCAGAAAATGAGATTGAAAATATGAAGAAAGAATTGTTGGAAGCTCAAAAAGTGTTGGAGGAAGAGAAAATTAAAATACAGGAAGCAAAGAAAGAAATGGAAGCTACAAAGAGTTACACTCAAAACATGAAGAAGGAACTGATGAAAGTGCAAGAAGAACTTGCAGAAGAGAGAATTGAGGTGAAGGTATTCAAGAAAGAAATGACCGGCTCTGCGGTGACCAAGAAAGACTGCAAAGACGCACTTAAAGAAATACGAAAGCACAAAAAGGAAGCTAAAGAGCTCCTCAAACAGAAAGTGAAACTGGCCAAACAGCAGCTGAAAGAAAAATTTAAAGATGCCGAGGAGCAGCTCAACAAAACCTTAAAAGAACTGAAGGCAAAAGAAAAGAAAGCCGAGGACAGGAGGGGATTCTGGAGCAGACTGCTGAGAAAGAACTGATCCAGCAGCATCGAGTTTGAGGAGATCAATAGTTTCTTCCTCCTCTCTCCACCTTTCTTTCACCCCATCCTTCTTCTTGGGACGTTTGTTTGTTTTTTAAAAACTCTAATCTAAATACACGTACTGAAATACACAAATAAAATTGGCATAACTTGACCTCATGTTGCCTGCTTCTTTTCTTGTGTGTCTGTGGATGTAAAACAGTAACACACTTTCTGCTCTGTGTCTTTAATTGTAAATAAATGCAATATGTTTTCATTTTAAAATGCAGTGCAAAAAACTTCTGCTCTAAATCTTTTTTTTTTTAGCAAAAAGCTTTTTTTTTGCCTGTTGTGGAAGTTTTCCATTTAAATAAAGCCTGCAGACGAGCGGTGAGCGGTAGCTAACATTCTTTAATCAAAACACACAAAGAACAGACAACCAAGCTTGATGAAGTCCCTGCATGACCGCGGGACAGACGGTCAGCAGAGTCTCCCTGAGCCTAGCATGGCTCTCAGTTAAACAAAATAAAAAGTGAACATGTAGAACAGTGGGGTTAAGCGATGCGGTTGAAAGATTTGGGTGCACCTAACTTTTGTGCTGGTGCACCTAAGTAAAAAAGGTTAGGCACACCAGTGCAACCGTGGCAAAAAGTAAGTCTAGAGCCCTGCTGAGACATTGCAACACCTTTTCTTTTTCATCTTTTCTTTTTTAGCCATTATGCTGGGGTTTGGGACTGCTGTCCTGTTGTATGACCACATTCAGACCAAGCTGTAGCTTTTGAACAGAGGGCCTCACATTAAACTCTAGAAACTTTGGTATACAGAGAAGTTCATGGTGGACTCACTAAGTGCAAGGTGCCCAAGTCCCGTGGCTGCAAAACAAGCCCAAATCATCAACCTCCATCTCCGTGCTTGACATTGCGTATGAAGTGTTGATATATTATTTTTTAGTCAAACATAGTGCTGTACGTTATAGTCAAACATTTCCATTTTGGTATCATCTGTTCAAGGACATTGTTCTAGGAGTCTTGTGCGCCCATGCTCTTTTAAGAGAGAAGAGGCTTTTTCCTGACACCTTTCTGGAGAAATCCATACAGTAGCACTTTTCTTGTTGCTAATAATAACTCACTTTGGAGCTTGTTAAAGAAAAAGACACTTGGACAAGCAAGGCAAAGGTTACATTTACATGTTGTTTTCAGGGTCAAACTTCAATTCTTACCACTTGACAAATGCAATAAACATAACTCTCCATTTGGCTTTTGTGACTTACTGGGCAGTGTGTTTAACATCTAACAACATAAAATCAAAAACTCTGATGTAGCAAGTGTACAAATAACCTTTCTTGGTGTCCCCCATAGCAAAAGGAACTGCTGCTGGCTTTAAAACTTGAGTTACTTTCCGTTTAAGAGAAAAGGTGAAAGCACGAGCAAAGTAGCAGTCTTTGGCATTTCAGTCATGTAAGTTCGATATGCTTTGCCTCGACCTTTCCCCGTTCTGGAAAAAAAAACCTGGCTGAGCTTCAATTATGACCCACAACACTTTCTGTCTCTCTCTGATGCCTGCTATCTCTGTCTCATTTACCCAGAAAGTACATGACCACAATAATCATGTGACATGAGCATGTCCTTATGATTATAGAGAATGAGAGACTGTGGATATGAACTCTGTCATGGGGGCCCACAGGCCAGTGTACTCTTAATGCTGGTCTGAAGCTGGGAACAATGGTGATGGTTTTGTCAGGAAGTGCATCCATGCATAAACTCTTGGCCAAATCAAACATGTTGATAATAACACATTGGTTGAGGCCTGGATGCTGTTGGTCGACACCACCCAGGCTGGGTGTTGGTGAAAACGAAATATAGGGACTATGATTAATAAAGGAGGAGAGAGCTGGCTGATATGATAGAGAGAAGAAGGATGCATTATGTGTAGGAGGCCAGGAACATTGGAGAGGGATTAAAATTTTTCCATGGTGTAGAAAGGAAGCAAAGAAAGTGGGATAGTCAGTGAGGAAGAAGAAAGTAGACAGGAATACTAGGAGGTTAGGTAAACAGCAAAGAGAGAGGTTGCAGAGGAAAAGGCTTATAATGATCTTCATGTGATGCTGGACAATAAGAAAAGGACTTGCATCAATTAACTAGACAGAGAGATCAAGCTGGAAAAGGATGAGTTACAGTTTAGCGTGACTAAGCATAGAGATAGAAATGTACTAATGAGTGAAGAGATTGTACTGAGAAGATTAAAGAAGTACTTTAAGGAGCCAAATAATGAAGAAATGAGAGTGAAGGGGATGAATAAAGGAAAGTTAGCAAATTAGGAAGTATAGTGGATTAGTAAGGTGGAAGTAAGGAGATGTCTAGGAGAGAGGGTAGTGGACTTTTTAACCGGACTGTTGAACTTAATGTTGGAGAGAATGCCTGACGAATGTAGCCTTACCTAATGTCCACCCTACTGTTACTCATTTTATATTAAGATTTAAAAATCTAGTTGTATTGGTATGGCGAGAAATCTTCAGTAATAGTAATAAATCACAGAGCAATAGTACATTCATGTAGTTGTAAAAAGCTTGATAATATATTAAGTAATCCAAAGTATTCAGAATACATTACTCTCAGTGAGTAATGCAACGGAATTACAAAATACATTTTGGGGCATGTATTCTGTAATCTGTAGTGGAATACATTTTAAAAGTAACCTTTACAATACTGGCCATGTGGAGTGGGTGGAGACGAGTGACAGGCGTGTGTGTGTCAGCTCCCAAAAAGACAAAAAACAAACTAAAAAACAGCAATAAACAACTTAAACATAAACAATCACAAAGAAAGAACAATACAGTATCCCTAATCTGAACCAAAGAGTAAAACAGTGAAATGTGGATTATTAAATATTAGGTCTCTCTCCTCCAAGTCTCTGTTAGTACATGACTTAATAATTGATCAACAAATCGATTTACTCTGCCTTACAGAAACCTGGTTGCAGCAGGATGATTATGTTAGTTTAAATGAATCAACACCCCCGAGTCATTCTAACTACCAGAAATCTCGAAGCACCTTACTCTGGATGGCATTACCTTGGCCTCCAGTAACGCTGTGAGGAACCTTGGAGTCATTTTTGACCAGGATATGTCCTTCAACGCACATATTAAACAAATATGCAAGACTGCTTTCTTCCATTTGCGCAACATCTCTAAAGTTAGAAATATCCTGTCTCAGAGTGATGCTGAAAAACTAGTTCATGCATTTATTACTTCAAGGGCTGGACTACTGCAATTCATTATTATCAGGATGTCCAAAAAACTCCCTGAAAAGCCTTCAGCTAATCCAAAATGCTGCAGCAAGAGTCCTGACAGGGACTAGAAAGAGAGAGCATATTTCTCCTGTTTTGTCTTCCCTTCATTGGCTTCCTGTTAAATCCAGAATTGAATTCAAAATCCTGCTCCTCACATACAAGGTCTTAAATAATCAGGCCCCATCTTATCTTAATGACCTTGTAGTACCATATCACCCTATTAGAGCACTTCGCTCTCGCACTGCAGGCCTACTTGTTGTTCCTTGAGTATTTAAAAGTAGAATGGGAGGGAGAGCCTTCAGGTTTCAGGCCCCTCTTCTGTGGAACCAGCTTCCAGTTTGGATTCAGAAGACAGACACTATCTCTACTTTAAAGATTAGGCTTAAAACTTTCCTTTTTGCTAAAGCATATAGTTAGGGCTGGACCAGGTGACCCTGAATCCTCCCTTAGTTATGCTGCAATAGACGTAGGCTGCCGGGGGATTCCCATGATGCATTGAGTTTTTCCTTTCCAGTCACCTTTCTCACTCACTATGTGTTAATAGACCTCTCTGCATTGAATCATATCTGTTATTAACCTCTGTCTCTCTTCCACAGCATGTCTTTTATCCTGTCTTCCTTCTCTCACCCCAACCAGTCGCAGCAGATGGCCCCGCCCCTCCCTGAGCCTGGTTCTGCCGGAGGTTTCTTCCTGTTAAAAGGGAGTTTTTCCTTCCCACTGTTGCCAAAGTGCTTGCTCATAGGGGGTCATATGATTGTTGGGTTTTTCTCTGTATCTACGAAGCGCCTTGAGGCGACCTTTGTTGTGATTTGGCACTATATAAATAAAATTGAATTGAATTGAATTGATATTGTAAAGGATAAGCGGAAGCGAATGGATGGATGGATGGATGAATTGAATTGATGAATGGTAGAAGGATAGCAGCAAGAGTGAAAGGGAGGGTTTACAAGATGGTAGTGAGACTTGCTATGATATATGGTTTGGAGACAGCGACACTGACAAAAGGTTAGGAGGCCGAGCAAGAGTTGGCAGAACTAAAGATGTTCATTGAAAGTGACAAAAATGTAAAAAGATTAGAAATGAGTACATCAGAGACACAGCTGAGGTTGAGCAGTTTGGAGACAAAGTCTGAGCAAGGCTGAGATGGTTTAGACATGAGCAGAGGAGGGGGAGTGGATATGTTGGACAAAGGGTGCTGAAAATGGAGCTGCCAGGCACGAAGAAAAGAGAAAGACCACAGAGAATATTCATGGACGTAGTGGAAGAGGAAATGCAGAGGGTTGGTGTGACAGAGAAGGATACACCAGAGAGAGGGTTAGATGAAGGCAGACGATCCGTTGTGACGACCCGTAAAGGGACTGGCCGAAACAAGTAAAAAGAGACTGTAGATATTAGTTAACCTACAGTATAACAAAATATAATTAATCCAAAATACCAACAGGTAGTGTGTCCAAAAGTATAAATCTTTGACTTTTTCCTTCTGGATACATTTTTTTTGCTCCTCTTGATGTCTGACACAGAGTGCATGAGCAGAAAGAAAGTAAGGGTATTTTTTATTTTCAGTGGGCGTCTCTATAGGAATCTGAGAAAGGAGTCACAAAGAATGACGACAAATAACAGGTGGGATGATTGTCTCCATGTCAGTACTCTGTAAAGGTTATAATTCTCTGATTCCAACTTTCAAAGGATTCATTATTGTTGCGTCAGTGGCTGTAGCTTCTCATTTAAAGTTTTCATCCCAGTGCATATCCACAGTTGATTGGCAGGTCTGGTTGTTTGGGATGAAAGAAAGGCAGGACAAAAAAAATAGTGACATAAAGAAAATATGGAATGTGGGGGGTGAACTGTTATTTACCATTACACACAATAAAGTGAAGATTAAGCATCACTTCCTGATGTAACCTCACCTTGCGAGGCTCACCCAGAATTGGAAACCCCTCAAGCCTTGCCTGCTTCAAATAAACTTGCATAACAGAAAGATGGAGATGCTTTTCTTGCTGAAATGTAAAACAGAGAAAATAGAGAACCTAAAAGCACCTTTAAGAGACGGTTGCTTCATTATTCAAATCCCTAACAGGCAAAAGAGAAAGAGCTGGGAAGTGTCACAAATTCTGATCAGACACGATCAAAGAGCATTATACACCGCAGCAGCTAAATGCAGCTTCACTCCTTGGCATTTCTGGGTCAGGGAGCATTTTACTGTAGGTCTGTGTGCTTGAGAAATAAGAGAAGAAACAGAGAAGCGTAGCATTAAGAGAGGGCTGGCAACACTTCTGCAAGTCGTTTGGCGAGTACTTGCGCTTACGCTGTGCCTCCCATCTTTGCATTCTTGTATCAGGTGCTAGTTTCGTTTCCCTTATTATGAAAGCCTTCCACACACCTGAGCTTCCTGTGCTTCTTGATAGGCCCCAGATGTCCGCATGGAGAATATGTCAAACAATGAGTGCACTTGGAGCCCATTTCTTGCAATTTCTCTCCTCACTCTGACTCAGCTGCTCACAGCCAAGAAACAGGCACCTACAGCAGGGCTCTACGAACAGAGAATTGAATTCTGTGATGAAAAAGAAAAAACAAAGCTCAGTAAAGGTGCTGCTATATCACTGAGCCACATTAGGAATGCACAAGGGGGGTCTGGAATAATTCTTGCAGTTTCGAAACAAATTTAGGTTGAAGTGTTGCGTTTGGACAGAAGTCTGTGTGAAATTCACTGGCCTCAGTCGCTTTTCAGCAAGTGCACTATGGTTAGAGGTGATGTTACAGTTATGCTATATCCGCTCTATGAGAGTAAGAAGAGCAAGCACTGCTCCTGAGGAACAATTCAATTTATTTATTTAAAAGGGACAATGCAGTTTGACATGGTTCTAATACACTAATTTACCCTTGTCCTTGTCCCTTGTTGTTTTTTTACATCCACAATCCACAAATTAAATTTACATTATTCATCGATATACACTACGACTTAAAAGGTTGGACACACCTTCTCATTTAATGGTTTTTCTGTGTTTTCATGAATATTTACGATGTAGATTTTCACTGAAGGCATCAAAGCTATGAATGAACAAATTTAATGTTGTAAACAAAAAAGTTTGAAATACCTCAAAAAGTGTTTTATATATTGTTGTTTCTTCAAAATCGACACTGCTTTGCTCACTCTTGGAATCCTCTTAATGAGCTTCATGAGGGAGTTACCTGAAATGGTTTTCCAACAGTGTTGAAGGAGTTCTGTGTCACACAAAGACACGGTGGGTGGAACCAAACATCTCAAATTTGGACTCATCAGACCAAAGCACATATTTCCACTGGTCTAATGTCGATTCTTGGAGTTTCTTGGCCCAAACAAATCTCTTCTGCTTATTGCTTTTCCTTAGTTGTTTCTTGAGGCCTGGTTCACGCAGTCTCCTCTGAACAGTTGATGTAAAGATGTGTCTGCTACTGGAACTCTGTGTGGCATTTATGCGGTCTCTGATCTTCGGTGCTCTTAACTTGTGATTTCTGAGGCTGGTGACTCGGGTGACTTTATCCTCAGCAGCAAAGGTGACTCTTGGTCTTCCTTTCCTGGGGTGGTCCTCATGTGAGCCAGTTTCCTCGTAGCGCTTGATGTTTTTTGCACTTGGGGACACATTCAAAGTTTTTGCAATTTTCCCGGAAACACTGACCTTCACTTATTAAAGTAATAATGGACTGTAATTTGTTTTTACTTAGCTGATTGGTTCTTGCCATAATATATGAATTCTAACAGTTGTCAAAGAAGGCTGTCAGCTGTGTACCAACCTGACTTCTGCACAACACAACTGATGGTCCCAATCCATTAAGAATGGAGGAAATTCCACAAATGAACCCTGACAAGGCACATCTGTGAAGTAAAAACCATTTATATTATATATTATATTTATATTATAGTTATTTATAATTTTTTTCTGTGCTACATAATTCCATATATCTTGTTTTATATACATATTGAAGACATATTTGATGTCTTCAATATGTGTACTTACAAAACTACAATAAATGCACATAGTGTATGTTTGAAATTCCAAATTACAGATGCAAAGAGGTATTATAAATGAATTACTTGAGCCTTTAAAAAAAAAAAATAAACAAACAACAAAAAAAACCCCAAAATGACAGTGATGCCACCAAACAAGCATGTGTGCATTTTGTAAAGGACAATGACGGCTAAAGATTGATGACAGCTGACAGAGTGAGGATTTGGGTTGATTCATTCAGGGGTTCGTGACTGATAGGTTAATAACAGGACAAATACTGTTGGCTCATTAGAAGTGGGCAAAAGACAGATGCTGGCACCAGAGGTCAAACAGGAAAGTGTCTCATCAGTCCATTACAGTATGGTATAGATAATGTGTATAGAAAGCCAAGAAAGTACACACACAGACAATTTACAGAGCATTTCCTTCAGAGTAAATTGATATTGAAAGCGAAAACTTAAAAGCTTTGTACTATTTTCAAGGGCATTTGGGTCAAAATCCTAAATTCCCCTGTGATTTGTTAGGGTTGCTGAGATGTCAGCTGCAGAGTGCAGCTTGAACTGCTTTTCTTTTCAGCACTTGAATGTATGATATTGATGTGCCATTTACTTGCCCCTTTTCAAAAATGTATCAACTACTGTCTTATGAAGGCACAGTTTCTAGAACAGGAGGAAGAACAACAAGCGTGTCTGACTAGGTTCTCTTACATGTTGTGTCAAGACTCTTTATACACGACTTGTACTCTTCTTGAGCTCAGTTTGATTTCAGTTCTTTTTGCATTCATCGATTAACATCTTTTATGTTATCATTAGTATTGTCTTTGTCATTAGTGCACATTCACTTCACCAAATCAGTAAAATCAGCAAATCAGTAAAATCTTACAATAATAAACAAAACCCTGTATGTCTGTGTGTTTGTTCCTTTGTCCACAAACTCTTCCCAGACCATTAGTAGTTGAGCAACCAAATTTTACACACAGGTACGTCTTAGGGATTCACAGCTTCTTATCACTATCATGCTACCCAGAAAGAACTGGGTAGCAACATGCTAAAATGACCTGTTTTTTAAGCTTTTAACACCTTAAAAAAAACATCTTAGAATGTTTTCTCATCTAATTTATGTCCACAAAAGTTGAATTATGCATCATGTTGTCATGTTACCTAGCAACCACCTTGCAATGGGTTAATATGACACATTTTTACAATATAAAATAACATCTACCACCCGCTTTTTGTTTGCTTTCTTGAAGTGATTAAGTGTAACACTTTGACAACAATAAAACAAGTACTTTACACACACACACACACACACACACACACACACACACACACACACACACGTATAATTGATTAATGTGTGTGTGTGTGTGTGTGCGAGTGAGTGAAAATACTAATGCAAAGAAATAAAATAGTGCTGTCAGCGTTAATCTCGTTAAAATGGCGTTAACGCCATAACCGCATTAACATGGCAAATCTCTGTTAGCGAGTGGCTGCACGGCGCTAACGCGTTAACAAGCTAACCGCCCTAACGCGTTGCAGCCCCACACAAGGGGCGATCCGCGCTAACTCACTAATGGAGATTTGTCACGTTAATGCGGTTATGGTGTTAACGTCATTTTAACAAGATTAACGCTGACGGCACTAAAATAAATACATCAACAAAGCTGATAGTTGTGTATACAATATGTGTAAATACATCAACCTATGCATTATGTCAAGTGTATTTTAAAGATTACATTGCCTTTTATCGTAGTTAATACAGTGATCTTGACGCTCGTGGCTTACGTGCATTACTCCGGGCATTTATTTTTAAATATAGCATTATTCATTATATTTACCAATTACTGAGTACACAACTTAATAATCTTGCAAATATCATCCACAATTGGTAATGTAATATCACAGAGATCAGTAACCAAAATAGAAAGTCAAATTAAATATTCAGAGACTAAGACAAATATCTTTTGTCATAAAACAAAAATAGATCAACATCCCCAACAGAGAACTTCTTTTTTTTTCTTCTGCCTCAAAGTACAATCAGATGCAAGTGAAAGATATTAGTCTGATGACTTGATCAGACTTTTTGTTTTTCACCATTTCTATCAGATAATCATTTCGAGTTAATCTATCAGCCAGCCAAGAAGTGTTGCTTACTGAGCCAAAACCTCTGCTTTTTATCTGCAGACATGGCACAGTAGTCTAATGTGATATGTATGAATCTGAATTAGTTTTTAATCAGCTACTTTGTACTCCTATACGGCATCAAAACAAAACTCCAAACTTGTCTTTTTGAGCATTTCACTTTTGTGTGGTATTCATTAGTGATCGCATTACAACAAATCAGCAACACAAAGACAGAACGACACAACAAGAGCGCAGCCGAGTTGAACAAGTAGAACAACACCAGTTCTCAGCCAGAGCATTGTCACCTCCTATGGGCACGTTCTAAAGGTTGAGAGTGATGAAAAGCAAAGTAACACCCCTGAGGCTGCCTCTGAACAGTGCCTAGAGGGGAGCAGAGTACTGCACTCTCAGCAAGTTAACTAGAGTTCAGAAAAACTGCGGCCTCCAGCCTAAAAGTACATTTAAAGAGTTTCACTGCACTTTTGAGTTGTACTTATTTCTATAAAAGAATTACTCAAACAAGATACTTAAAATGAAGTGTGAGACTTTACATTTGAAAATAATTCAAAACATGATGGGATTTTTTGTGTGTCAGACAATCAAAGTTGAATATAAAATAGGGTTAAATTCATGCATTATTTTAGAGAATAAAAAATGTGTGTGATTTTCGTCAGCTAGTAGGGAGAGCTAAAGCCTCGCTGTCAACGTGCATGTCTAACTAACTTGCACCCATATCTACTGTAACACATGGTCAGGGATGGAAATGATGGTTGCCAGTCTTGAACATTTTAAATGTTCCTAAAACATCTTAAACATATGAATTAACTCCTTTACTCTCGCCTTTTCCCCTCTCTTCTGTGTAGTCTGTCAGGATTGCAATGTTTTGGGCTCTGATGAAGGCTTTGGTTGCAGCAACGACAGAGTAATTAAAGGGATTGATTGCAGCACAGGGAGAAGCAGCAGTGTGTGTACACGACAGTGGAGACTCACTAAGTCACACCGATTTTTTCTTTCTTTTTTTTTTAGGAAATAAATCAATTCTACTTTATTTCACAGACATTTGAAATTATGGTGTTAAATGTACCAAGTTAATCCTACAGAAAACCCTCTATTCTGTGGAAAGCTAGAAGAACATGTGAAAGAATAACAGAAAATTGTTGTGGCACTAGTATGTGACAAGTCTTCCCTAAAATGAAGGGATATACTGTTATTTAGAACAGTGCTACATATGGAGTAGTAATATCCCTAAGACTACAGACTACATGAAAAGTATTTAGAGATTTCATTAAGTTGTACAACTGCAAGTTTTTGGTTTAATTTCCAGAGAGAAGGAATAAATCTCATCAAAGGCACATCCAAAAATGTTTCAAGTAAAGTGTATTTTACAGTGGAAAAAACAAAGCAATGCTTTGTTTTACTTGATGGTTTAAAGTGGATGTGAATAATTAGATCATTGTTAAATATAAGGACAGGGAAACACAATTCCTCATTTCCCTTTAGTGGCACTCCTTCCAACCATCTGCGGGTTGGGAGATTGTCATAGCTAGCACAATATAACCCACTGGTGAAGTCTGAAGGTGAGTGTTCTATAGTCACACTAGCAAAAAGAGGTGTGTAACCAACCTTCTTTGGCTCTCGGAGGAGGCGGACGCACTTTTTCTCCTCTCCCTTATCTTCCCTGCTTATGTCCTTGTCTAGTCTCGTGTTTTTTATTGTATTTTCCCTGGAACATTCTCTCACAGTCTGTTCTCTAAAACCTAAAAGAGGAATTATGGATTGGATCAACTGGTCCCTAAATGCAATTGACACCCCTTTCTCAACGAGAAGTTTGGGCTTGAGTGAGCCTGAGTGCTGAAGATATCTACCTATTCGGAACCATGGTAACAGGGTTCTGGCTGATCGGAGCTGGCTTGGCCCTGACTTATCGAAGAATTAAGAAAGCGGAACCGGCTGTTCAAACCCCCACAAGGCTGCCCGCTGGGATTGGAACGATGGGACAGGCGTGAGTTTCTCAAAATGGGCTCATTGAGTCAGCACGGATAAGATCTTGGAGAGGCTACCGCTGCTGTGAATACTCAGAATAAGATCTCTGACTGCAGACTGGATACTTCTCAGAAGGGCTAGCCCGGAATAATAACATCTCTGGGCGCAAATTGGATGACATCTCAGGGAGGCACACTGCCGTGAGTTCTCAGAAATTGGCTCCTTGAGCACAGGAAATGACAACATCACAGAACGCAAGTATGGCGAAGCTCGCGGCTCTCCAGCGGGAGATTGAGAGACCAGTGTTGGACTGTAGAACTGCTTTGAAATTCATATGAGCTGTTCGCACTAAAGTAAAAATACCATCACTTATGCGGATACCCCTTTGGCGCCAGCTGCAAGGACGGAGCTGAACAAAACACCCTGATAACGACTGTGTTTAGTCTGTTCCTTCCCGTTCCATGCAAGGCCACCTGGGTTGGCTGGAAGACTGTTTACTTAGCCTGGCAGGGCGAAGGACACTGTCTCAGCTGAACTATGGACATGCACACACATACATATACTGATAAGCACTCACCGATGCATCACCCTCCCTACCCCGGATCCAACGCCACCTCCAACGCTTACCTCCCCTCTGATGTGGACATCGGGTCAGTTGTAGGTGCAGTCGAAGATTGCAGCGGTCCCAGATCAGATGTACACACTGGAACACTTTCCCATGTTGCTTGTCTGTGTTTATTATGCTATGGTGTGTTGATATCTGTGCATTCCTGTATTATCCTTCTGTGTTACACATTTTGATGTGTTTTTTTCCTCGCTACCTAGCCTGACCTGTCTCCCCAATGTGATGTTTGTGTATTGTATGTACGGTCGGCAAGGTCTGTCATCTCGGTTGTGGGCAAAAGACCTGCAACTGACAAATAAAGGCTATCTCATCTCATCATCTCATCTCATTACAGTAACCATGTGCAATTAACGTTCAATTCCCACACCTCCAAAATGGTTACTTCAAAGATAAGGACCATATCTGAGACCATTTGAGGTCACTAGCTGTCTTCAAACTGAGTTGGTGAGTGAAAACAGCATAAGACTGGGATAAAAGAGCAAAAAGTCAGGTTACTGTTTCAAACTGTGTAAACTGTGTGAACTATGTCAAGATGGCGCTTACTGTACATGCAATCAGTTTGCAATAATAGCTTTAACTGTGACCAAATCTCTTTTTTTTCTGACCTATTTTTGATCATGAGCATATTTCTCCTCATCGGCTCCTTGTTAAATCCAGAATTTGAGCCAGAACCCAGAAAAGTTCCATCTGTCTGTTGGTGCCTCTGTGGTTGATGACCATGATTTACTGGTCCAGCGTTGTGTCTTCAGCTCTTACCCGCTGCCACCTGCACAGTTCTCCTCAATGACCGAGGAGGAAAACCGTGGATTTACAGCTCCACAGTCTATCAGTGGAGACGAAACGCCACATCGGTGTTTTGCTGGGTAGGTTGATGACTTTGGTTGAAACGGCATGTCTGCACACCACAGCGGCATGTGTCAGGTCCCAGACTGCAGACTCTGTACTCACCGCTTTTGTTTCATTCCCAGCACAGAACAACGTAGTCATCTCCATCTCTGAGTACTCCATTGTCCAAAATCACATGCTCCAAAATCACCAATCCAGCTCTAACTGTGACCAAATCTCAAATATGTTACCATTTACATCAGGCGTAGTGCTGTACCAGAGCCAGGGGTGGACTCGCAACACATCAGTCTGATTCTCGCCAGATTAGGCCAGACCTAATTGGGGGAAATTTATAGTGTATAAATGTATAAACAAACATGTGCAGCCAGTTCATTTCATTAATGACCAGCATCCTAGCAACAGCAGCGCGTATTTGCAGCTCAAAAATGAGAAATCGAGTAATGTGCTCAGTGCAGGCACGGGTTTCATGCATCTGTTTCTCTCTGAAAACAGCATGGCAGCTTGGATAAATGAAAGCAGGCTGGAGAAGGATCAATATGTTTATGATATAAGGGTGAAGTCTTCTGTAAGAAATTGCTGGGGACTGTGTGTGATCCTGCAGCTCTCTTGATTTATCCAGAGAGTTGCTTTACCACACGATGTGTAGAAGATCTTCGACGTGCAGAAGATCATCAACTGACTCTGTGCCTTTGGTAGCTCGGTGGCCCTGACAATTTCATTTGCAGGCTTTCAGGGATAATACCATTCTGTCTGTATATGAGGCCGAATGTCAGGTGGTTGCGGTAGTCAGCAATCTTACGTGCTGTTTGCTCATACTCAGGTACCAGTTTTAGGCAGCCCCTTTCAGCCATTGCAATATGACAGGCATGACTAAGGAAAACAAAAAATAGAGATGCCAAAAGTTTCTAAAAAAATGCTTTTTTTTGGATGAAAACACTGCAGTAAAGTTGTTGACACATTCAGCAAGATGACATGTTTGAAGGAGCCAGGATGCCCTCACCAGTGGATGGCCTGCTGAAACTCACAACTAAAGGAGTATCCAGAGAATATTTCTGTTGTACCAGCATTCTTATTTTTTGACAAAGAAAAAAAAACCTTCTCTAAGTGGACACATCCCAAAAGTGCTTTTCCTAAGACAAGTTCACACTACTTCATTTATTTTTCAACAGTCATCTGGGAGCGGGACAGTGGAACTGGCCAGAGGCACTGGAAGAAGGAAAAAGAAGAGGAAATTGTCAGGAAAATAGTCAAAGAGACAAAGAGAGAGAATATATGAATACTTCCATTAAACATTGTAGCATCATTTATAAAACCATGAAAAATCTGCTTCATTTTCCATTTAATACAAAGTACTTTAGAGCTTTTAGCAAAGTTGGACTGATGACAGTGATGTTTAGTTTTCATTCATTTTTTTCAGTTATGTACAGTGCTCTCTATTTTTAACTGTTCTCTGTACACGTGTGTCCACATTCCTGTATGATAGATCTGAACACTCAAGTTGATGATGTTCCACTAAACCTTTGTGATGATCGAGCTGATGGTTGTACATAAATCGAATGGAAAAGTTTGTGCAGTGGTTTTAAAAGGATCCAAAAATTGCAGTAATGCAAAGGTTAATTGTGATTTTGAACGGTGCTTTCTTTGTACTTTGGCCTTGGAGAACAGTGGTCTGTGTTTGCACCAGGACTGATTATTATTGCTGAGGCTGGAATTAATCAACTCTGTAATAAAAAACCAAAAAAAACATCTAAAAAAAACATCTGGACATCTTAAAGGTGATTAAATAAATGTGTAAATACAATGTTTTAGGGTTATTGGTTTATATTAGCCTGCATGGCAACAATGGTTAATAATGGACAGAAGGTTTGATGTGTGCTTCAATTACCCATTGAAATTCTCCTTTTCTCATTCATGAAATCATGATTTATTAATAAATATCTTTAGTTCTTGGCAAAAAAAAAACCCTTCTCGTTTCACAGTATTCATTTTCACTATTGCCTTGTTTTACAAATCAGCAAAAGGTGTCATGAGAAGACTTTTATTAACAAATTAGGCAATCTGGGGGATTGCATACTCCTATGATTATGGACTGGAAAAATAGCTTGCTTTGGGAAATGATTGGTTAGAGACTAATTTAATTTAACTTCCATTTACCTTCCTATCTACTCCACTCAGGAAGTGCCATCACTTTAATATCAAAATCTAAATTCTCAAAGGGACATTTGAAAATGTGAAGCGGTAGCTGAAAATAAAATGTCAAGTCTGTGGTGATGTTTTGGGCTGTTAGCATAAGTTACTGGCAACTGAATGTCCAATAAAGTGCAATAAGTGAATAATCTGACACTTTTTCAAAACTCCAACCAGAAACTCTGTAATTTTATTAAGTCCTAAACTCATGAGGATGGAGGGACATTAAGCAAAGCATTTGGTACCACACCTCTAAAGTTGCAGTTGGATTTGACAGTCAAAATGAAAAGAGAAAAAAATTAAACCATCAAAGAGGTGCCACTGTCCAAACAGCATGACAAATCATTGAAAACTGTACTGTTAGCCGCTGCCACTGAGAGTGATGCCTAGCAAACACCCAGTCTTTCGAGTGTGGAAAATAACGTGACAGTGAACATGCACCACGAACTCTTCAGAATGTCAGCAAATACTAAGAAGAATATTATCAAAGACATTAGGCATCGTTGATATATCAGGATGCCGCAAATCTTGGCCCAGAGAGACCTGTCACTATTTTCAAAGCTGAAATGCCAAAAACTGAAGGCAGCTGTGATGTGGCCATGTCTCATTTCTGTCAACAGGAACCTGGAGCTAAAGGATCAGATGTAAATAACTGCCACTGCTCAAACATGCTTCAAGACTGATTATTATTCCCCTATTGTCAGGATGTAGAGAAAGCACAATTCCCAGTTCCCTATGCTATTAAGTTTATCAGTGACTGTTACAGCCAATGAAATGTCAGAAGCAATTGAATTCGGAGGAAGAACATTGTTTCACTTCCTTGTATTTTCTATAAACTGCTGTTCTTCCATGTTAAGCATGGCATAAACTCAGATGTCTCATGCTAATGAGACACCTTTGTGTAAGTCACTTAGAATTGCCCCTGTATTTGCCAGCCTTTCAAAAATATTAAATCATTAGAAAAAGCCTTCACTATACTGTAGTGGTTTTGAGTTTTTATGAATATTATAGAACATCCTTAAAGACTCAAAGCCACTTTAGTATAGTGGCACTGTATATACGTAGTATAGAGGCAAATATTTGGTAGACATAAACATCTTTCAAAAAAACCTGAGAAACAGAGCTGTGCTTAGTGGCCAATGACAGAGGCCTAGAGATCAATCAGTTTTCCTTTGGCAACCACTGGTTGCTGGGGAATAAATGTGTAAATGGTGACAGGTTGGCAAGTGGTTGCTGGATGTTGCTGCCTGGCACTAGGTAAAATTGGTTGCAAAGTGGTATACAGTGCTGCACCAAAAATCTCCTTACAATTGCTTTGGTTGCTAGCAGGTCACCACAGTCACCCATATTTTGTATGGAAAATAGCCACTTGTCTGCAAACACTTGCCAACTACTCACTAAGAGAAGTGAAACTTGTAAAAGTGCAATGGAAACCAGATAGAGAGGCCGTTAGTCTTCAAAGTAAAAGTAGCTGGTAAGTGTTTGGATACACCAGTAGGCATCTTCAATGGAAACTACCGGCAAGTGCAGCAAGCTGCTTGTGAACAAAGCGATCACAAAGAGGTTTTTCTTTATAACATTTCACCTGGCAACAGCCAATCAAGGCAATCAGGCAATACGCATTTCTCCACAGAGATCAGGGAGTCACTGACTGGTCTTTGGTTCTGTGTGAATGAGGCCTTAATAATCACTGCTTTTACATTTTAAATTTTATGGGTAGGCACTGTAAGAGTTAGTCATAAGAGTGGAAGAACCAGAACCATCATATTAAACACCCAATGAAAGTCTGAATGAAAAATAAGTCACTCTGCTGTGATGATATTTTCCTGAAAGGCATTTATAGCATTCATAGTATGACAGTATTGACATATGTGAATGTTAAATCTGTACAGTTGTATTCCTACAGCAATCTGTTGCAGTGGTCTTTGATCCTTTGCAGCTGGTTAGAGCTGCATTTATCTGGCCAAAGGATAGTGTCAAAATAAAACATTACATAAACTTACAAGAAAAATGAACCCTGCCAGATAACTATTTTCCCAAAAACACTTAAGGGATCTGAGGGATTTAGCAAATTACCCAAAATGATATTTTTTGTTGTTGTGACGATAACCTCTAAGAGAAAAAGTCTCACTATCATAAGAAAAGGCATGTTCAGTTTCCCAGTTTTCCACTGTCCTCACTGAACTGCTGCCTGTCATTGATAGCTCATCATGCAGAGCAAAATATAGGTCAGTTGTGGCTGTGTGTCTAATTTCAGTAGTATACCGCTGAACCATAAACTGCTTTTCCCCCTCTGTATGTACTCAATCATTTATGCATTCACTTGCTTCCAACTGTAACGGTTATGTCCTGAAAAGAAAAATAATGCTATTTTCATGCTGAATTAGGAAGTTGATAAAGTGCCAGCGGTGGATATTCAATAGTGTTTCCAGCTGAATGTGACCCTGTAAGTGGTGGCCAGTAAAGCAGCTTTGAAACACAGTATGAAAAATACAGCTTTTTTTCATTTTGCCTTTTTAGGGTATATGCAAAAGCCCGGGAAGTAGCAGCAATATGTCACTGCAAAGTATTCTATCACAAGGTGGCAATATTTACAAGTGTTACACATACAGACAAACAACAAAACCTTTGACATTTCTGAGAAAATAATGGTTGAAATAGTTGTTGCAGTGTTTGCGATGCAGAAACACACAGATTCTGACAGCTAAGCTAGTCAGAAGTCACTGGAGACTCACAGGCACAGTTGGTGGTACAATGACAACTTTGTCTAGCTTGCGTGAACTTAGTGTTCTTGGAGCATAATTTAGATTCCCTCCGGGATGGTGTCGCATTCGCCTGCAATGCGACCAAACTCCTTTTGTGTCTGCGCGTGGCTGTGGAATTAGATTTTTGTCTTTACTGCTCTGTGCTGTCCACGGTGTTTATTATTATTCTAAGAGAGAACCATATCTCAGGTTGATACATATTTCATGCTGCTTGCGTGTGCTTGTGGAGTGCTCATCTGTGATGCATGAGCCCATTCAATAATGTGCTTCACTTTTTGAAGGTAATATATTTATTTCTAATCCCAGTTAAAGTGTATCTTTTCCCCCAAACTCACCACACCCACCACTGTATCCTCTGCACTGTTCACTGTTATTCTGCCTGTGGGGTCCCCCCCTTTTCTTTCTGCTTTTTCCTGCTGCCTTAGAAGTGTTTTTCTTTTGTTTTAATAAACATTTTTAATGCAGGAGATGGCATGAGGGTGTATTTATTAGTGCTGTTGTCCCACCACAAGAATATTCTGGGTTCAAATCTGCTGTCTGGGTCCCTTTTGTACAGAGTATACATGTTATCCCTATCCCTGTGTATGCTCACTTTGGTACTCCAGATTCCTTCTACAGTCCTAAAATGTACATCTTAGGTGATGCATGGTAACTGGTGATTCCTAGTTGGCTGTAGGTGTGAATGCAAGGGTTAATGTTAGTCCTGTTGCATTAGTCCTGCAGCTGACTGGCAACCAATCAAAGCTGTACCCCACCTCCCATGATGGCTGGGATAGGCTCCAGCAGTCCTGTGACCCAGAACTAGATGAAGAGAAATACTGGATGGATGGTTAATGAGCGTCTGAATTCTCAGGGGAGCTGGCAACATGGAAAAAGGGAATATGGTTAAAAACTAAAGTTATCTAAATCACAATCACTATGTTTACTCATACGATGTAGTCATCAGTCAGCCTGCAGCATTTTCAAACAGTACTTAGGCACATTTGTGCTTTAAGCTAAAACCAAATGTTTAAACACGTTCTCCAACTAAAGAATCAGTTACCATCTAACAACTTGTACAAGCATTCATGAAAAGACGTATTTAGTGTTTCAATTGAAAAAGCCTGGATGAAGTCCATATGGAAGGCAATATGGGGTTGACATATCACAAACACAAATGACTTTTGACCATGAAGCTTGAGTCTTGAGGTTTAATGTCAGATTTAAGCATTCAAATATTTTTCATTGGCATCATATCCTCTAAGGCCGATATTATTTTACCTGCCAAGTTGAACATCCATCCATCCATTCTCTGCCACTTATCCTTTTCAGGGTTGCAGGAGCCTATCTGAGCTGTCTTTGTGCGAGAAGCAGGGCACACCCTGGGCAGGTCGCCAGTCTGTCGCAGGGCTAACACATAGACACAGATGTGTGTCTATGTGCCTATTCGCACCTATGGGCAATTTAGAGTTTCCAGTTAACTTATCCCCGCTAACTGCATGTCTTTGGACTGTGGGAGGAAGCGGGAGTACCTGGAGAGAACATGCAAACTTCACACAGAAAGCCTGATGGTGGAATCGAACTCAGGACCTTCTTGCTGTGAGGCAACAGTGCTAACCACCGTGCAGCCAAGTTGAACATCACTGGCCAAATAAACTCTTCAGATCCTGTTTAATAATTTTATTTGGCATTGGACTACTTACTCCTCAAGCATCATTAGCCTATTGATAATGACCATCAATAACCAGGCCAGATAAAATATAACTGAACCTAACCTCCTATAATAAGGAATTAAGTTCAATGGACTGAAAACCAAACTTTAATTCAGATCAAGACAGTGAACTCGTGCAAGTCATTCTCTGACTGCCTTGTCCAACATGGTAAGCACTATCATTGATCCTTTTGTAGTTCAGATGATACAACACGGCGAGGTTATTAAATAACACATTATTTTACATGATGTCCTTTTCTCTGGCAGGTGTATTTGCTAGTTAAAGAATTTGGGTGTTCTTAATCATTTGTGGAAATGCCACTGAAGAGGCATATTTCTATTTAAGCAGTGTGTCTTTTGATTTATACCATCTAATAAATAAAAAGACTTCATTACACAAAAACCTATTAACATTTAACCTTTCTAAATCTTTTTCACCTATCCTCTTTTCTAAATTCACATTGCCTCCCTTGAGTATTGTCTAATCTGTCGAAGAAGTTATCTCTTGAGGTAAACAACCTCTCTGAGCCACCATCCACAGGTATCCATCCTTATCAGTGGTCAGCGGGGCGTCTTGCCCACTCAACCCACCTACCTTACTGACATTCTTCTCAACTCTTTGACTGCTTTCACTCCCACTTTTTGACTTTCCATTTGCAGTAATATTTCAGGGTCCTGGGTCTTATTCCCAGAGTTTTGAGTTTTAGAACTTTTAAATTATGTCTATTACTGATGCCAAGGAGGTTATGTTTTGGGGAGTTTTGCGTGTGTGTGTGTGTGTCATTCTGCATGTAAACACGGTAGCGCGAAAGGTTTTGAATGAATTCTGATAAAACTTTGTAGAGGTGTAGAGTGGGGTCATGTTAATGAGCCATTAAAATTTGGTTATGCATCCACCACGGTTTTCAAGGTCAACTTAAATATTTATTGGTCTAAAATTGACAACAGCCTTAGAAACTGTGATTCATACAAGTGTAACATAAAGATTTTAAATATCATATGACATTTGACTTCTGACATCTCCTTCAAGGTCAATAAATTGATCTGAAGGCCAAAGTGAAAATAACACTATATAGAAATATTGAAAATTATATTGCTTTCAGACTGATAATTTGTAATTTTATTACTTTGCAGTAACAGGTTATAACTATTTAAATACATTAAAAAATGTAAAAAAAAAATCACTTGTTTTTTCACTTAAGAAGCATTTAAACAAATTTTACTAAACAATGAAGTGAATACTACAAATTTACTATATCCGCATAAACAAAACAAAAGAATGAAACAATAAAAATGATTTTAAAACTAAAAAACATATTGTGTTTGAACAGAAAGAATTGCAAAAGCCTGCAGGTTGCACTTGTTTTACTGCTCTACAAACCTTCTGTGTTTTTTTCTGAATATTATGTTTCACTTTGTGTCTGAGTTTGCCTGTTTAATCATTTTTATTATTTTCCTGTTGTATTTTGCTAGTTTAGTAGCCTTGAATCATGTTGCACTTCCTCCTTTGTCATTACCTTTTGTCTGCATTTGGGTCCTTCTCATCTACGGTGTAATGTAACTACAGAGTTTCATTTTCAGTGAATCAGAGTTATTATTGATAAATGTAATTTCTTCAAAATGTTTAATTTTTTAATGTTTTTATGTTGTAATCGCTCTCCCGAGGAGTTTCCTGTTGTGATTATTTAAGTTTTAAACAGAAGTTTGGTTATTTACACTAAATCTGTCACTTCCTGTTTAATGGCTGGATAGTGGCTACAGAGTAGTGCTAACAGGCTAAATCATACACAATGGCCATTCAGTGATTTTCAAACAAAAACTTTCAGGAAGCAAACCCCTCTCTTGGCTCACAAGCAGAAAAAATGTTGTTTTTATTGAGTTTGTAGTTGTTTTATTTTTAACATGTTTATGTCATGGTCCTGGGTCTTTTAACCCAGTGTTTTGTGTTTATTATTATGTATTCTGGCTGAGACCTTCTAGTTCTTTGGTTTTGGTTCTTCCTTGGTTTAGTGTTTAGTCATCTCCGCCCATGTGTTCCCTCTGCTCTGTCGGTATCTTTTCTCTGAGTTCTGTCAGTGTATGTTTCCTGTTTTACTTTGAAGGTCTGTGTCTTATCTTAGTGTGTCTGGTTTTGCTTCCCCTTGTCTCGTCAGCTATGATTTCTCCCAGCTGTGTTTCCCTCCTGTCTCCCATTCCCTGATTGCTCCTGTGCGGATATAATGAGTTTCTCCCTCCGTATTGTCAGGTTTCAGGTCTGTTTTGTTGGTTTTCCCAGTATAGGTAATCCTTAGGGTCTGTTCATTCCCTCTACATTTCTGTTTGTGCCACCAACCTTACTAATGAAGCTGACTTGCATCCAAGCAAGTGCCAGCGTTTGGTCCTCTCTCACAACGTCCACACGTCTGCCACCACAGCCGTGACAGTTTGGTTTGTTCATATATTTGCTAGCACCTTTTTTTCCTCATTTATTTATCAGTCTCTCCTTCTAGTTCTGTAGTGTTTTAATTTGGTAGGTTGGGTCATAAATAGACGTCTGTGGTAAAAGAACGTGGACTTTCGCTTTGTGACTAAGGGAGGCATACAATCCTATCAAGCTGTATGCTGATTTCATTTCGCTCTGTAGCTGAGACCAGCTCACAGCTGTTCTCCTATCTCACTATCACCTCTTCTTTTCTTTAGTCCGTCTATCCCATTGAAAGTAGTTTCCCAGCGCTCATAAAAAGCCTCCCAAAACCATTTTCTAAACTTAAATGTGGCGAAGTTTGTGGGGAGATTCAAGGTTGAGTCTTCCCATCTGAGACATTGACTTTTTCCTCATTTATCTTGCGCCATATATTTTATTATCCTCTACATTACCTTAAATAAAAAGTTTAACATTACAGGAACCTAATAGCTTAAATAAAGGTACAAGTTGAAATACACCAGGGTGTATAAAAATGGCTGTTTTGATTTTTTTTACGGATTAAAGAAAACAAAATAAAGATGTAAAAGAATCCAGCATGGCACAAAAATATCAGTTAACTATGAATGTTTTCTTTTCTTTTTTACTTTGTAAGTTATAACTGACCTTTTATTTCCAAATCTAGTTTCTGTTTTGTTTCTAAAACTCGATCTCATTTTGTCTCTTACAGCCATCATTCCTGTCAGTTATAAACAAGTTACCTTCATTGCTGAGAGAGTTGGGACTGTTGAACTCATCCCTGCTCACTTACAGGGGGCTTTAAACAACTCCATATCCTCCAGAGAGTATGTAGCACATTCTGTTATTCACATATCAGTTATACAAAATGAGACACTGTCATCTGGTTTCCTTTGTGAGGCTGTTGCAAGATTCGTGAGAATCATGATCACAGTCATAAATTCATCTTGCCAGCCATCTAGCTATGAGCTTTTAGTTTAGCCTATCACCTGTGATGCTACAGGTGAAATTTTTGTCTCACAAAAAATTAAAACAGTTCATGTTATCCTTGTTCTTATCAGTCACACTAGACTAAAAAGGGGATGGTAACCTCCCTGCAACTAGAAAAAACTGGTGCTTGTCTAATTGCATTGAATGTTTTTGTGTTCGGCAACTGATTACAAGTATTTGCAGCAGCAAGATTGCACAGGTTGCCTGGTGGGAGGAAACCCGTCTCCAAACACAATCACTCTCTGATTCATTAATAAAGGTTTGCAAATGACTGCTAACAGATTTAAAAATGCAGACAGATGTAATCTAAGTCAGTCTGTGCAGGTGAGTACAACTCATCTGCGACAAATCTCTTTACTTTCACACACGTGGCTGTTAATTTGTTTTATTCTGGTTATATTGCTATATAAAAGCAAGGCTGCTGAGCGCTTATGTCACTTTACAGTTAAATTTGCTAAAAATTTGCAGCGCTATTTGTGTAGAAATCTCTGAAGTTTTTGTTCCAAATCTATGAGGTTCTGGCTGGGCTCAAATGTAAGTAGTTAATTTAAAGTTCTCTGCATACATGGCAACACATTTGCAAATTTCACTGATGTGTCACAGTTAATTGTCATATTATCACAGATTGCTTAAAATTGCCAGTTTGACCCCATTCAGTCACAAGCCGAGAGCACAATGACTATATCATATTGCCATTTTATTGCCATCCTGACATATCAAAGTCACTTGACTGGTCTTCGAAGCAGTCATTTCAAATGCAACAAGATCAAAAGTTCATTGCAATAATTTTCAGCGTGCCTCAGTCTCCCATCATTGTTCTCCCTAGTGTGACTGTAGGCAACTGATTTCTTACATTGCTCCATATTTTCTCTCTGAAAACAGTTGTTAATTTATTTGATTATCATATCCGTGTGCTGTTTATTTTTAAATATTTAAAGTTCATGAAAATCCATCTTCTCGATCTACAACAACAGACAAGCTTCAGTCTGAGTTGAGACAGAATTTAACAGACGAACTTAAATATTTGCTGTTCTTCTGGGTTTTTTTTATCCTCTTAGTATTTTAAAGGTGTGATGGATGAGGATTTAGCAACATTTTAATTAAAATATGATGACAGTTGTGAAGCTTTTTGGTCACCTGTCAAGTCTTTGAGTGCAAATGTAATAAATATTTGATTACTTAGGAATATTTAATGTTATACAGAAACAATGCCAAGTTTCTAAAAGCTTTAAAGTAATTGTGTTTTGAACTTATGAGCTCTTGCAGTAATACGCTCTGTTCTCAGTCATGGTAAAAATGAGCAAAGCATGAGGAACATTTTTTTTTTAATCTGAGGTGACATGGCATGCAGACGTGTTACTGTTAGTTCTAGTCTGTGGAAGCTCACTGCAACTGGCTTCTTATGTGTGCCAAATCACTGGTGAGAGAACACACAAAAGGAAGACACATTATCTACTTTTAGCTACTTGTTTGCAGGAACATTTTAAGGTTATGTAAAGTGCATTTAAACATCTGAGCACAAAATATATTTTCCTAAAAACAAGTGTAACCTGACATATAGCAGTACCCAGAAGCAGTGTATGTGTGAAATCTTTTCTATATTTGCTGTACTGCCAGGACGGGAATATCTTCACTGCTATGTGACGAGTGCCTGAAAGCAAAGTGTATATTTTAAAACGCAGCTCTGTTTATTAAATCAAGAGCTGCTTCACTATGTTCCAGAGCAATCTTCGAGGCTCCACAAGGCAACCCATGGTTCCCTCATTGATTCCTCTGTGTCCTGATCTTGACCTCACCTTTTCACCCTCACTCTTAATAACCTATCACCTTTTAGCGGCTCGACCCATTGTCTTAAGCTCATCTCGTCAAGGGAGTGTCCAGGCAACCGGAGCCACTTTGCTTGAACTCCCATAGCACAGACTGGAAACGAATACACCAGTACACACACACACACACACAGACACACAAACTCATTGACAAACAGAAGGAGAGGCATTACTAAAATGACCCTGAAACCTCCCTATTCCCTCACAGTCTCCCTCTCACACACTCCTCACACTGACAGTGGATGTAGCCATGGAGAGTGATATTAGGATTCAGCAGCAGACCCGATGAACACCAGTGAGCAGCCCAGGAGGTCACTACTCTGAATTAATGAAATATACTGTACATTATTTCCACTGCAAGGCAGTTTCCACCTGAAAATGCAGTCTCACAATGAAAACTGTGAACACACAAATGAGTATGGCATAGACTGTGCTTAAAAGATTGCAGTAGCTTCCAACTATGGAGGTGAAGCCACTGTGTAAGCACTTTCAACCTCGTGTCCTGATCTTTGATGCCCGTAAACTCTATGCTTATGGGTTTAGGATCTCAATAAGCTAGTTTCACTTCTCACTGAACACATGAATATGCTCTTTTTATAAATCGTGATGAAAATGATATTAGGATCAAATATCAATTATAGAAAGTGTGCTTTGTAGTTGGTCTGTTTCACAGCAGAGAGTGAGCATTTCCCTCGCTTTCTTAGTCATATTCATCCCTCTCTAATCACTTCTAGTTTTAAGACACTAGATGGCAATGGACAGATTGCTCTGGTTGAGAGTTCACTTAAGGAATCTACTACTTAAGGTCCTTAACCCTTCAGCTAGACTGGTATTGGTTCCTTTGTGCAAGGAGGATGCTGCCAGAACTACAAAATGACCTTCAGTAGGACACTGGTGTGAATATCTGACCACACAATCAGAAACACATTTCATGAAGGTGGCTAATGGGCCTTTAGTGGGCCCTGTGCTCAATGCTCGGCACCAGGGAGCCCAGGTGGCATTTGTCATAGAGTAGCAGGATTGGTACTTCCACCACTGGTGCCCTGAGCTTTTCAGAGATGAGAACAGGTTCACCCTGAGCACTTGTGAAAGCTGTGATAGGGTCAGGAGAAGCCATGGAGGGCATTATGCTGGCTGTAACATCGTTCAGCATTCAGCATGACTGGTTTGATGGTGGGTCAGTAATGGTCTGGGGAGGTATATCCACTGAGAGGTCTGTGTGTCACACAGAGACACACAGACCTCTACAGCATAGGCAATGACGCCCTGACTGCCATTAAGTATCAGGATGAAATCCTTGGACCTTTTCTCAGGCCCTACTCTGGTCCAGTGGGTCCTGGGTTCCTCCTGGTGTACTTCAATGCTCAGCCTCATGTAGCAAGACTATGCAGACAGTTCCTGAAGGCAATTTATACTAATGAATGGCCCATACACTCGCCTGACCTAAATCCAACAGAACACCTCTGGGACGTTGTTTCGATCCATCCACCACTGGCAGGTTACACCTCAGACTGTCTAAGAGTTTAGTGATGCCGTGGTCCAGATCTGGGAGGAGATCCCCCAGGACACGATCTGATGTCTCATAAGAAGCATGCACTAATGTTGTCAGGCATGTATACAAGCACATGGGGGCCGTATAAACTACTGAGTACCATTTTGAGTTGCTGCAATGAGATTTGAGCAAAATCGACTACCCTGCTGCATATTGTTTTCACTTTGATTTTCAGGGTATAGATACATATCCACTATGTTTTTTTTTTCATTGAGATCTGATGTGTTTTCAACCTGTTCCCGTAATTTTTTGAGCAGTGTATATGGCCATATCTTTCATACAAAGCCTATGGAGTACACTTGTATCTGAAAGCACATACTAGCAAGACTTACACATAGTGTCAAGCCATTGAGCTGCAACATAAGCAAATACATGCCTAGACACACGTCTGCAGTATGTGCTAAAGTACATCCATGTAGTGTCTGTTGTTGTGTCTTCCACTACACTAACCTTCCTCCTGTTCCAAGCTCACATAAAGCACAGGTTTGTTTATCTACTGACACTGTCAAGAGTGTGCTTCCTCCATCTCCATTACAAAGAAAAGGCCCCAAATGCTGTTTTAATGGTAGCTTTTATCGGCTGTCTCCCAGTGCAACGTATCCTCGAAGTTGCGCAGCAAACTTACACATGGGCTTATGCCTAGGATCTCCTATTGATGGGGTATTTAGCTGATAAAGCCTCCAGGGGGACACGGCGATATGTATTAAAGATGGGAAGAAGGTGATTTGCTGTTCACAGACACAGGATGTGACAACTCAGAGTTCCATACTTACAGTATGGGTATGTTTATGCATGAGGGAACTAAAACACAGAGACTTCCTCTTCTCACAGGCCACTGCTAAGGACAGTCATTATGGAGAGGTGGGCATTAAAAAGGGGTTAGGGAATACGAGGAGTTAAAGGAAAAATGGCACCAACTACGGTGGAGAGCAGGTTGGGGGGGGGGGGTTTACTCACTTCTGCTTTTAGCTAAAGTGGCAGAAAAAGGGAACACTTAACCAAAGAGCACACAGAGAGTGGATATTAATATCTTCATGGCTGAGAAAGTTTTAGAAGTAAAATTGAGACGCGGTTATGAAGGGAATAGATGCGGTGCAATGTAATTAGCTCCTCATATTAGTTTTCCTGGATTATCTGGTCGCATTGCATATATCAGTTTTTAGTCGACAACAAGCATTAATGGTTCACTTATAGCTTTAGAGAATGAATTTTGATTTTTATGACTTTTTAGGGCATGTAGAAATTGTGATAATGGGTAATCAGACTTTTTTTTTCACACAAAGATGGTACAATGTAAATGTTCACCAGGAGGACCTTTATCTTTTATCATAAAGATTAACCTCATGAAATGTATGAATGTAGTCTGCGACAATGGGATGTGATGAAAGTTTGGAAGAATAAGCAAACGATACTATTATATTACACACTCTGTTCCAAAGAAAAAGAAAGATAAACATGAAAAAAGTCTTCAGTGTGCAGATGTGATTGGTAATAAATTACAGAGCACTATCTAGCTAATTAGAGCCTCACAAAACAAACAAATCTTAACTATATACTTCACCAATGACGAACAAAATGAATAATCATCTCTCTAATGAAGATACAGCTGCTCCTTATTATAGAAATATTGATTGCACTAGAAACAAAATTATATCTCTGTGAAAATAAAATATGATATCTGATCAGTGTTAAGCCTTTAATGCATAGCATGTGTGACCCCTGCAACTGCAATGCATGAGTTAAACATCATTCATTTGGCTCTGTGCCATATCAGGAGATTATGGAGCCTAGATTGGAAACAAATACGAGATCAGAATAGATCCTTTAAGTGACTTGCACTGGAACTCACTAAATTTTATGTATAAAATCTGGCTTTGACACATCCTGTCTCACGTACATGATGATGTAAACTCTTGAGCTGCCCCTCATTTTTCTTTCTTCATATTTTGCTTCCAAGGAGCCAGACTTCCTTGTATTCTTTTCGTGGTCTTGAGTAGTTCTAATTCTCCAAGTTTTCTTTGGGAATTGGAGGTTTTTCCACTCCTTCTCAATACAGTCTTTGTATCTGAGAATCTCAGAGAAATCATTTTTGTTTGTTATTTGAGTAAAAAAATTAAGAGGACAATTTAGGAGAAGAAAAGAAGAAGTGACATGCCGAAATATCATATTTACAGCAGATGAACAGTATCTGAAAGTCGTGTCCTTAAGAAAATCCAGCAGACTTGACACAGGTCCCGAAAGGCCTCTTCATGTAAGCGTGGCTGTCATTAAGCAATTCCTACAGACACAGGAAGAAAAGGCTAAGGAATGTCAACTGGACTGAAAATAACTGGCAACAGAAGAGCCTCTGGTTTGCATTTCAGCCAGTAGTGTTTGGGATTTTGTCAAAACGGATGGAATTTATTCCTGAAGTAAGTAACATCCCCGTGTTTGCGTGGGTTCCCTCCGGGTACTCCGGTTTCCTCCCACCGTCCAAAGACATGCAGCTTGTGGGGATAGGTTAATTGGATAATCCAAATTGCCACTAGGTGTGAATGTGCGAGTGAATGTGAGTGTGAATGGTTGTCTGTCCCTATGTGTTAGCCCTGCAACAGACTGGCGACCTGTCCAGGGTGTACCCCGCCTCTCGCCCTATGACAGCTGGGATTGGCTCCAGCGCCCCCCGTGACCCTGAAAATGGATAAGCGGAAGCGAATGGATGGATGGAAGTAACATCAGGTTTTAATCCAACAGGCACTACCATGTAGAAAGTGTCCAATTGTCATGCAGAAAAATTAAGATGCTGCCAATGATCCCAAACACACTTCCAATGCAGTGAAAGCATACCTGGATAGAAAAACACACAGTGGAAAACTCCCAGTCATGGATTGGCCTCCCCAGAGCCTAGACCTCAATATTATTGAAGCAGCGTGAGCCACAGAACAAAAGGCAGCCAAAATCCAGAGGAGAGCTTTGATGTCTTATAAGATGCCTGGAGAACTATTCCTAAAGACCAATCAAATTATAAGAAAGCCTTCCCATGACAATTCTGGCTGTCATAAAAATGTTGACTTTCAAGTTTGTTAGAATTGGACAATCTCCGGTTTTGCCATTCACACTGCATTCGTGTGTGTTTGCACATGTTTTAATGAATGGTGCAGATATTGCCATATTCCTGGCAAAATATAACAAAAAAAGGCAAGCTCAGCATTTTTCCACTGCACTGTAGAATCTACTCAATTCAAAATGTATTTGGTTTTAGATATTGTGGAAGGTATGTTGTTAAATATTGTGCCTTGCACCTGCCAAAAGCTTAATCAGAACTGAGACATTGCATCTTCGTGAATCAGAGATGTCTGTTTATAACTTTGAGCGTGTTAGAGGGAAAAAGGGAATCTGCTTAAGAGCTTCCTTCTCTCCGTGTCATCATCAAAAAGTCATATAAACATAAAATTATAATGACTTAGAAAATTACGCAAAAGAAAATATAAAAACAAAAAATAACATAACGTGTAGTCAAACACTGCCAGAGAAATGTATACTATACGGACCAGACGCTCACACTAACACCAACACACAGTACAAGATCCAGCACTGTAGGACCACCAATTAAAGAAGCAGCTAGTGTTGGGGGCTGTGGGGTGGTGAAGGAGGAAGGAGAACAGAGGAAAGGTGGAGAGAGAAATGAAGACTGTTGTAGCAGAAGAGAAGAAAGATGAGGGTTAAGGGCCCCTCGTGCCCATCAGCTGCTGATGTAAAACTCAGAGCCTGATCATTGCGTCTCGATGGACCAAGAGAGGGAGCCAGCGTGGGTTTTCCCACCCCTTCCCTCCTTTTCTTTTTCCTCTCTCCCCTCCTTAATGGGTACTCTGTACTTCCCTGACTCACTCTCCCTTACTTGCAGTGTCGGGCTGCTGTGCACAGCAGAAACGCAGCACTTTTGACAGACGTCCTCTCGTGTTGTTTTCTCTTTGTTATTCCCCCTCTCCCCTCCTCCCATCCTGCTCTCTGCAGGCCTTACGTTCATAACAATCCACATAATGTTCGCCATTCCTGTCTCGAAGCCCTCTGTCCACGTTCTTCTTTTTGTGGAGGTTTTTTCACTTTCATCCTGTTCAATAACATTTGTTTTCATGCCTCTTCAATCTCTTCTTACTGTTTGATATCCAAGAGAAGAAATAGCCAAGAAAAACTGACCCTGTTTTCTCTGACTGTCTTCTCTGTCTTTTGAAGATATGTGTGCGAACTGTGTGTGAGCCCTGTGACTTCTCTCATTTGAGTTAATATCCTTCAATTTCTTATCCTCTTGTAACATGAGCCTTTTTGTAGTGCCTGCTCTCTTTTTGATTTCTATGTTAATATTTCTTGTATAAACTGAAACTCTGCCTGTCTTGGCAGCAGTGGTCAAGAGCCACCGAGCAAAGATCCTTCCCTGAAGAAAATATAAAACTCCTGCTTTTCTTTATGCATGGCTAACACAGTTTCGACGCATGAATGAATACTGAATGAATATAATTGCAAACTGGAAGCAAGTGGAAGGGCACTACAGTGTTTGTGTACCTGTGTTTACTTTGCTTATTTGGTGCTGGTACTGATATGACTGAAGGAAGGGTTTCACAGCCGTGAAGGGTCTCACAGGGCAGAAGATCTTCTGCGCCTCAGCTGTCAGTCTCAGCACCCTGTAATTTAGCTTTCCCCCAAAGCATAGCTTACAGGACCAGTCAGCAGCTATTAACTGAGGTGTTACACCTCTTGTCAGAAAGTGATCTATTACACCATGTGGGACAGTGGTAGCTCATGGAGGGAAGAAATAAGGAGGTGAAGGAGAAGAGGAGGTGGAACAGTAGGAGATGTTTTAGCTCCCTTGGCATGACTTTGAGTGTGGGTTTTTGGGAGGGCGGAGTGGGATGTGACTAGCCCAGAATTAGAGCAGACAGTCATATTTAAGGGAAAGATGCTGCGACTTCAGTTAAGCCTCAGTTTTTTAAAAATACTTTGTGCTGCAGGGTTCAGCTGATGCAGTGTTGCAGCATAAAATCTGTTCAAATAGTAAACGTGTTGAAAGCCTTTTTCAGACTTTTTTCAGATGTGAGATCTGACCAGTCCGACCAATCAGACCACTACAGTGTCTTGCAGCTGCGCCTCACATGTGGTCCCAACTCTGCCAGCAAGAGCTCAAACTGCCCCACTGACATCCTGAAATATGCACGAAAGCAGTCATGATACAGCTTCGACTCCTGGATCAAACCGTGAAAGTCTCCCTGCTGCTGCTTTCTTATCAGAATTGGATGAACCCAGAATCTGTTTCTTCCTTTTGCTGTTTAGAAAATGAAGACCACCTTATCATTGCTTGATGCTAAACTTTATTTTATTTAGAGTGTGTTTTTTTTAAGGACAACTTGTCTGGATGAATTGTCTGGTATACGTGGTGCTGTTTTGCAACAGACTCGGTTTGTAACAGTCTTTATGAGGTCTGATGCCAAATTTGATGGCACCAAACTGGTTAGAACCATTATACATATCAACTTAAGCTGTACATGGTATTACTATCAGTATAAAAACAATGAATGATATTCATTGTTTTATTTTTATTTCGCTTTTCCTTCTGTTATAACCTAGCTTTTCCAGATTTTAACCAGTCCCTGATTTCTTTCACATTCATGCATGCACATGTTTGAGTACCCCAGGGCATTAAAACCATTAAAAAAGATAACAAATTCAGAAATTTATATGCACCCCATTTCTCACTTGTCAAATTCCAAATCCTCTCCTTGCTTCTTACAAAAGGTCTGAGCAGATGATGGAATAGGATGACGAGGAAGCAACACAAGGAGAGAGGAGTTGAGTGCCTTTTAACAAAATGTGATATCCTTGACTCGTAGCCTCATTTTAAAGCAATGCCAATTAAATGACACAATCATTAAATATGATAGCTGGATCATGAGTTTTTTGTTATAGCCTGGCAACACAATAAACTACTGCTGTATTTTATGACCTTGGATGTAAAACTCTGCATGATTTTTTATCATATTTCGGGATACATTTAAAACAGAAATACCTCATTACAATTACATTATATGTTACATGTATTTTATATATATATATATATATATATATATAAACACCCAGCTCGCCCCTGTGGGCGGTCAATCCTTCAAGCTCGGGTCCTCTACCACAGCGGTCTCCAACCCCCGGGCCTCGGACCGGTACTGGTCCGTGAGTCGTTTGGTACCGGGCTGCGAGAGTTGAGGCTCAGGTCTGAAATGTATGGTTTTCAGGGTTTTTATCGGTTTTCAGCGTTATTTTGTCATCGTTTTTATCGTTAACTCTGTTTTCCTGGGTCTTTTCACGTGTGTTATGAATAAATCTTCTTTTTTTCGGTACCGGTACTAGTTTTATTTTGTTGTATTTATCCGCGACACCTTAAAGGCCGGTCCGTGAAAATATTGTCGGGCATAAACCGGTCCGTGGCGCAAAAAAGGTTGGGGACCGCTGCTCTACCAGAGGCCTGGGAGCTTGAGGGTCCTGAGCAGTATCTTAGCTGTTCCCAGGACTGCGCTCTTCTGGACAGAGATCTCCGATGTTGTTCCCGGGATCTGCTGGAGCCATTCGCCTAGCTTGGGAGTCACCGCACCTAGTACTCCGATTACCACGGGGACCACCGTTACCTTCACCCTCCACATCCTCTCGAGCTCTTCTCTGAGCCCTTGGTATTTCTCCAGCTTCTCGTGTTCCTTCTTCCTGATATTGCTGTCATTCGGAACCGCTACATCGATCACTACGGCCGTCTTCTTCTGTTTGTCTACCACCACTATGTCCGGTTGGTTAGCCACCACCATTTTGTCCGTCTGTATCTGGAAGTCCCACAGGATCTTAGCTCGGTCATTCTCCACCACCATTGGGGGCGTCTCCCATTTTGACCTCGGAACTTCCAGGCCATATTCGGCACAGATGTTTCTGTATACTATGCCGGCCACTTGGTTATGGCGTTCCATGTATGCCCTGCCTGCTAGCATCTTGCACCCTGCTGTTATGTGCTGGATTGTCTCAGGGGCATCTTTACACAGCCTGAACCTGGGGTCTTGCCTGGTATGATAGACCCCAGCCTCTATGGATCTTGTACTCAGAGCTTGTTCTTGTGCTGCCATGATTAGTGCCTCTGTGCTGTCTTTCAGTCCAGCTTTGTCCAGCCACTGGTAGGATTTCTGGATATCAGCGACCTCCTCTATCTGCCGGTGGTACATACCGTGCAGGGGCCTGTCCTTCCATGATGGTTCCTCGTCTCCCTCCTCTTTCTTGGGTTTCTGCTGCCTGAGGTATTCACTGAGCACTCGGTCAGTTGGGGCCATCTTCCCAATGTATTCTTGGATGTTCGTTGTCTCATCCTGGACTGTGGTGCTGACACTCACCAGTCCCCGGCCCCCTTCCTTCTGCTTAGCGTACAGCCTCAGGGTGCTGGACTTGGGGTGAAACCCTCCATGCATGGTAAGGAGCTTTCTTGTCTTGATGTCAGTGGCTTCTATCTCCTCCTTTGGCCAACTTATTATACCAGCTGGGTACCTGATCACGGGCAGGGCGTAGGTGTTGATATCCCGGATCTTGTTCTTACTGTTCAGCTGACTCCTCAGGACTTGCCTGACCCTCTTCAGGTACTTGGTGGTTGCAGCTTTCCTAGCTGCCTCTTCATGGTTCCCATTAGCCTGCGGAATCCCCAGGTACTTGTAGCTGTCCTCTATGTCTGCAATGTTGCCTTCTGGTTGTTAGGGGAATTTACACGGATGGATTTAGTGGCAGAAACACACACGGGCACAGGATAGTAGTGATGCAGATTTATGTACAATGATGGGGGAATATTTACAAGGGAAGGGGCTATATACAGTGACAGGTAAAATGTGCAAGGAGAGCAGAGCTGAAGAGATGAGACAGAGCCGAGGTATGCGGGTGGGCAGATGACGCACCGGAGCTACCTGAAAACGAGGGACAAACAAAGTTACGGAGTAACGTCGATAGCCGAGAGTTAAACTAAAGTGGACGGGGAGAGTTGGAGAGCTTACTTGAAACACAGAACTACAGCTGTAGCGGTGGTCACAGACTGGTACGAAGTAACTCTCCGTCACGGATCCAAAGAAGCCAACACAAAGAAAACTAGGCAGGCGAGCAGGCAGCGGGACAGGCTAGAACAAAGGAGAAGCAGGCAGGAGATGGATCCTAAAAACATGCAGCTCAATAGCGTGGAATCAACAGATTCAGCTTGCACCAACACGTTACCACTTGTGACAGCGACAATACTCCGACACCAGACGTCCGTGACTCAGCTCCATAAAAGCGCTCACTGATGACGTCCGATGCGCCGCAGGTGTGCCGGAATGCCATCAAGCCCCGCCCCGCCTACCTATGCCAAAAAAAAGGAAACAAAACCCAAAAACCACAATACACCTACCCACCACCTCCTAACACTGGTAGCTCGATCCCCTCAGTTCTGACTACCTTCCCTCTCTTTGTTATCATCCGACTACACTTCTCTAGCCTGAATGACATCCCAATGTCATTGCTGTATATCCTGGTGGTGTGGATCAGTGAATCGATGTCTCGTTCACTCTTGGCATACAGCTTGATGTCATCCATGTACAGGAGGTGGCTGACAACTGCTCCGTTCCGTAGTCGGTATCCGTAGCCAGTCTTGTTAATGATCTCACTGAGGGGGTTCGGGCCTATGCAGAACAGCAGTGGGGACAGGGCATCTCCTTGGTAGATCCCGCACTTGATGGTGACTTGTGCTATGGGCTTGGAGTTGGCCTCTAGTGTTGTACGCCACATCCCCATTGAGTTCCTGATGAAGGCTCTTAGGGTCCTGTTGATCTTGTACAATTCTAGGCATTCCAGTATCCAGCTGTGGGGCATTGAGTCATAGGCCTTCTTGTAATCAATCCAGGCAGTGCACAAGTTGGTCAGCCTGGTCTTGCAGTCTCGGCTGACTGTTCTGTCTACCAGTAGCTGGTGTTTTGCGCCTCTGGTATTCTTGCAATGCCCCGTTCATATATTGACCCGTGTGCCTGTTCATCTTAGCCGATATGATGCCTGACAGGAACTTCCATGTAGTACTGAGGCAGGTTATTGGTCGGTAGTTGGATGGGACCGGTCCCTTCTTGGGGTCCTTCGGGATCAGGACCGTCCGATCTTCGGTTAGCCATTCCGGGTGTCTCTCGTCAGCTAGCAGGTGGTTCATTTGTGCTGCCAGACGCTCGTGGAGTGCAGTCAGCTTCTTCAGCCAGTAGGCGTGAACCATGTCAGGGCCTGGTGCTGTCCAACTCTTCATACTAGAGACCCTTGCTTGGATGTCTGCCACCATGATGGTTACTGGACCCTGTTCAGGGAGGTTGCTATGGTCTGCCCTCAGATCCACTAGCCACTGAGCATTGCCGTTATGGGTTGCGTCCTTCTCCCATATGCTCTTCCAGTATTGCTCCGTTTCCAGCCTTGGTGGTATATGTGTATATATATATATATATATATATATATATATACCCTTTTCTGGCTGAGAACCATGGCCTCAGATTTGGAGGTGCTGATCTTCATTCCCGCTGCTTCACACTCGGCTGCGAACCGTTCCAGTGCGAGCTGGAGGCCATCACCCGATGAAGCCAACATAACCGCATCATGAAACATCATATGAACAAAAATGACTAGCTGTTTAAAGACTGCCACGCTTCTTTTATACAGTGAAGGTCTGCAAAGAATACACCTGTGCGTACTCCATTATAACTTAACTCCGGCATACCTCCTCTCTCCTTTGTCCTCCAGATATATCTTAGTTCAGCATGGTGTACTGAGATTGATTTGTAGGTCACGGTCATGAGGACAAAGGCAGGTGAGACACAAATGAAAGAAGCAAGAAAAGCCTTTAGTCTCAAACGTGGGTGAAGCAACAACAACTCTGCCTCTGTACAGGTACAGGCTCTGAAATGTACTCAAAGTGAGAAAGTAAAAAGTAGCTTTTTCGAGGACCGGCTATTTTTCTACCAGCTATTTTTGTGCAAAGCTAACTGAACCTTGTATTAATGTAATAATGAAACAATACTAGTACATAGGAATACAAACTTTATTTGAGTCTAAATTTTAATTCTAATAAAGGTACTAAGCTTTAATCAGTTAAGTAGAACATGAGCAGAGAAAAAGAAGGAAAATTAAAGAGTAGCTCTATTTAAAGTTGATTCCATAAACTCCTGTTTAAGATTTTAAACAGAAAAATAAGTAGGGAATTGGCTAAAATCGGATTCAGCAAGTGGGGGAACCGTTAAATCCATCACAGTACAGCAAAATCACCATTTTAACCTGCGCTAACCTGCAGAAGATTTTCATGCAACCTTTGTTTTGTAGCATGTTTCACAATATGAAAAAACCTAATGTCACATTTACAGAGCCAATATCTGATTTAAAACCCTGGGCACTTACATGTAAGCTTTAAATTTACATTTGATCAGATACCACTGAGCAGTCCTTACCTTTCAATCTAACCTCTCTTCTTCCTCTCCTGTGCTGTCTTTCTTATCTTTCTCCATCTCTGAGAGAAGTTAGCTCTCTTTCTTTTCACTCCCTGTGAAATACAGCAGATGGCCCTTTAGCTAGCAACACACTGTAACTCAAACTGCACACAAACAGTTTGTGTGTTTGCTGATGTTTGTTGGGCTGATAGAAACGTTGCATTTGAAATTACCTGACAGTTAAATAATATTAATCCTTTCATACTGCGTTTCTCTTTTGTAGCGCTAGCTGGAAGTACCGCAAAAGCAAGTCATTATATAAAGATTGATAAAACACCGGCCCACTTTAACCCCTGACTTCAGCAGGCGGTTTTGCCTCTTTCATCTTATTTTCACATTTGTGAAAATGTGAGGAGTAGAAAGCACAGATATTTGTTTAAAAATGAGGTCACAAAAAATACTCGAGTAAAGTAAAGATACCTGAAAATTCAAGCACAGTAACAAAGTATTTGTACTTTGTTACTTCTGCCTATATCAGACTAGAATGACACAACATTCATCTCCTGAAAGTCCAGTAACTGGTCTTCTCAGTTCCCAGATGATTAAGGACTGTTGTAATAATGTTTTCTATGTTCAGTGAATAAAACTGAGATTTATGAGATTTGCCAATGATTGCATTCTGTTTTTATTCACATTTTACACAGCGCCACAGCTTTTTCAGATCCAAGTTTGCAAATTTATTGACCGTGTTAGTTTGTGCAGTTTTCAGGTTCACGTCTTCATTACACTGAAAAAAAAAGCAGCAGTAAAAAGTACCTACTAAAAGGAAATCATTGTTATTTTTATCATTTGTTTGCGTGCATGACTGCAGGTTTTACCGAGGCCGACTTCACACAGCTTGCCCTAGTGTGGACTGAGATAAAGGCTAAGATGGCTGGTGGAAAACAAAGTTTCAACAGACCTTCTGATAGAAACACAAAGAGACAGACATCCAAGAAGACAGCAAAGCCAGCAGGTAGGCACAAAGGCAGAGCTTTCGGGGGTGCTAAGTGACAGCTTGGGAAAGATATGAGTGACTTTAGTGCATTGTGACATTTATGTTCTCAACTGTCAATGAAAAAGTCCCCCTTGAGATCTAGGTGACATGAAAAATGACAACAGAGACAAGCAGTTGTGAGGGAAATGCCCAAGAATATGGCAATTTCATTATCGACACTGGTTCGTGTTGATTTTCCAAATCATTCCATATGATGCGAAGGCCAGCGTGCACTGTGTGTGCTGTGCAGCTGCAAACGAGTTCTTCTTGTTTACCTGCTCAGAGGCACTAACTGCCGGTCCTCGGGGACCCAATCATGAATTGTTGACATACACAAGCAAAGGAGTGGCAATGCAGAAACAATGCTCTGACATATAATAAAAGGCTAAAGTTAGGTTGCCCTCCAGAGAAATATGATGCAGAAAAACACAGAAAAACAATCATGTTTAAGGTTTTAAGGAGCTAGAAAGAAAAACTAGCGTGACAGATGAGAACACTCGTGGCGAGTACCACAAACGTTTGGCAGTTTTGTAGTGAATATACTTTTTACCACGACATCAAATACAAAGCTAAATTTGTTTAGCCATGGTTTAAATGGTTTACGTGACATTGTGCCACCTCTGGACTGCTGAAGATAAGGAGTCATAGCCTCACCAGAAACAGCAAAGGATGGCAAATTCAAGCAACAGAAACTGTAAAGTGTCAACAGCAGTCATAACCATATAACAGCGCTGTGTGTCTGTGTGTGTATTTTGTCGATTCCATCAAATGTAGGCAATGATTGCTCTGATAACCTAGCAAACAGATTTGTTTGCAGCTTTCTGTGCTTATTGATTTTGATAAAGTCTTTTTCTTCAGTCAGCCTATTACAAAGTCTCATTTGGCTTTATAATATACTGTGACCACCTCCTGCCATGCATGCTATTCGCTCATTAAATTAACATGAGCAGAATCAGACAACTCTGATACGGTCAGCGGTTATACGTGTTCAAACTCTGGGGGGGGTTCCATCAACTGCAAATTGATACACAGGTCACACTCATATACAATCATACACACAAGCAGAGGCACATGTTAATGGGTACCACCCGCAGTTTCAGAAACACTAGAAACAGAAGCACTGTTCAGCGTTTATCAGTCCAAACTGTAGCTGGTAACGCTGCACCGCAAGATTGTGATGCTGTTGACTCACAGCAGTCGGTCGCCCAGCTGGTGGAGTTTACTGTGTGGAGTTTGCATCTTCTTCCTGCGCCTGAGTGGTTTCTCTTCTGGCACTCCAGCTTGCTCCCACAGGCCAGAGACATGCATGTTAGGTTAACTAGGTGATTCTAACTTGACCGTAGGTGTGAATGTAAACATGAATGGTCACCTGTCTAGGGTATACCCTGTCTCTTGCCCAGTGACAGCTGGAACAGGCTTCATTCCCCTCATGACCTTGAACTGCATATGCAGTTAAATGAATGGATGATGTTATTCCATCCATCTGTCCACTGGGCTCTAAAGGTCCCCATGTAATATTTAAACAGGGCTTAAGTTTTAGTTTGTCTTTGTCTAATGTTGCTTTTACTCATTTTTATTGTTGACTGACAGTACGTGTAATTTCATCTAACGACAAAAATAGCATACATTCATGCCCTAACAAGCACAGACCTGCAGAAGAGTCCCCTGTCCAGACACACACACACACACGCACACACACACACACACACACACACACACACACACACACACACACACACAAAGGCAGCATTGCCTTAGTGAATGATTTAACAGTTTATCTGCAGCTCTTTCTCAGACCTGCGGGGGGAGAAGGGACTGACTTCCATTGACTGAGTTTCACCTGAAAGGCTCTCCACGGCTTCCTGACTTCCCTCAGACCATCCTTGAGTCGGCGGCTTGGTGGCAGGAGAGAGCGCTGCCCTTGAAATATGCATGAGTTCCCCCCAAAAAAGGGTGGGAAAAAAGTGAGAAGGGAGAGGATGAGGAGGTAAAGAAATGATGTGGTTAGATGACACTGTAGTGAGTGTTCACATCAACATGACGCACTAGTTACTCACATTAGATCACATTTAATCAGGGTGACGGATACGTCAGTAACTCACATTAGATATGATTTCTCTGTGTCACTGATCAAGATAAACCCTTTATTTTTGCTTATATTTTAACCTTTTTATGTGAGGTTGACACACTTCAAAGAACATGCAGTTCTTTCACTGTTCTGTAAGGCAGTGCAGCACAGCAGCACTCGGCTCATACACTGTACTAGACATATCTAAAGCAAAGGGTAATATAACTGTGGACCTTTTTTGCTTTTGGGAGCATTAAATGTTATTATTTTGTTACTGAATTTGTTTTTGAGGGTGTTAAAAACTCAAGTTAAGAGTTATCTGATAACACATATTAAATTCTTTTGTTTTTGGCTTCATTTCCAGTCCCTTTATCATGAATTTAATATTTGGCTAAACAATAGGTGTTAATAAGAAGAAATGAGTAATAATTACTGGCTCGGCTCGGTAAGCTGTTTACATTTTTATCCACAGGCGCAATAAAAGATATTGAATTTAATCAAGTTATGAGAGGAAGTTGGAAAGTATAAAGGCATACAGTGCATTAACTAAAACTGTTGCTTCTAATAAGAAGCCTCTAATAACCAGGCTCCTCCAGCCTGTTACATAAAAAAGGACAGGTAGGTCTCAAGTTCTAAGATCCACAGTTTTTAATTTTATGACTTTTGTGCTCTGTGTCTGTTTGTGGTTCATAGTTGTAATTAACTTTGCTTTTTCATTTCCTTCTCCTTCTATTACTAATTCTTAACTGTTTGGATATAAACATTAGATTAAACATTATCTAGCACACATAGGTGAAACATAGCATACAGGTAGCATTTAGTAAAATCCTTGGGTATCAAATTCAGGAAGCCACCCCCTCAATCTCATTTTATAGGCTTTACTTAATTTCTTGTTAATGAGCTAATTTCTGCAGTTAACAGTAGCTACACACTCGCTGTCCACTTTAGTAGGTGCACATGTTTATCTGCTCATTAATGCTAATACCTAACAAGCCAAGCACATGGCAGGAACTCAGTGCGTTTAGGCAGGTAGACATGGTCATGGAAATCACCATGGGATTGCTGTACTCAAATGGCTTCCATCATCACCAGATATCTGTGCAATAGAGCACCTTTGGGATGAGGTGGTACAGGATATTCGCATCATGGGTGTGAAGCCCACAAATCTGCATTAACTGTGTGATGCTGTAATGTCAACATGGATCTAATCTCTGAGCAATTTTTTCAGCACCTTGTTGAATCTATGCCGATTTTAACTGAGGCAACAGTGTGGGTCATCTACTAATTGGCAGGTTTATTGTTTGATCCCTGACTGCTCCAGTTTCCATGTCAAATTATCGTATGGCAATATACTGAAATCCCCAGGGATGGGCCAGCTAGCATCGTGCCATAAGCACTTCACTGTGTGAATGTTACATAGAAAGCACTTAGACTTTGAAAAAGGTGCTTGTGTGAATGTGTGTGTGTGGATGAATGAAACACGCTGTGTAAAGCCCCTTGAGTGCTCAAGTAGAGTAGAAAAGTGATACACAAGAACCAGTCCACACCATGAAGAATTAAGTGGGTCCAACCCAGGAACTAGCAAGTTATAACTTATGAAGTGGCTGGTGAGTGTATACTGTGGACTTAAAAGAGGTTAATGCAACTTAGGAAAAATGAAAGGAACGTCCTAACCAATTTAACAACAAAGGTGCAAGACTTCAGGAAACAATACAACGATACTACAACGATCCCCAAAAACATTCCCAATGGTGTATTGGAGTAATGGAGGTAATTTTTCTATTAATACATGCACTTTGTGGAAAAGCAATTTTTTTCAGCTCAAAACTAGCCTGTATGCATCGCCTACAAGTAGAATGTCTGTTTCAGTGAAGTGATGTTTTCTCATCTGTGTGCCAAAGCTCTAATGCATTTTCTGTGTTGCACAAGAAAATGGTAACACTTATTGCCGGTGCAGCTAGTATTGTATACAGTAAGGTGGACATGAACTTAATTAAAAATGGTCAGAAATGACTAACCTGGACACCAGGACAGGCAGTTTATCTCCTCACCATGAGGTCAAGCTTTACGCCCCTGCTGCACAAAGTGCTACTTTATAGGAAGCAGGGACTGGCCAGCAAACACGGCGCTACATCCACTGCTTGGAAAACAAAGGGTCTTTCAATGCAATGGACAGAAATGGAAACAGTTTGAGGGAAGAGGAGGACTGCTTTGTCAAAACGCCAACAACACATGAAGAAAAAGCCGACAAAATGCTGCCCCTTCGTTGCCAGATCTGTCTCTGAAACTAGATCTCCTTGTCTTAACCTTCACAGAACTATGTGGTTCAGTTTGACAGGTGAGCCGAAGGATAAAATGAACACACACAGGCTCACTCGCACAAACACGAACACAACCCTTGTCAGTACTCCCCAAAGGCCTGCTGTCTTTTTAGGGGCATATGGAAGAATAGCCGGTGTAAAAACCAAGTGTGTGTCTAGTCCCCTAGAGGTGTGAGTGTGTGTTACCCTTTCCCTCTGAGAGAGTTATTACGTGGTTTTCCATATTGGGAATTGACATTTTCTTCCTTTGCTTGCCATTTCGCAGGCAGAGCTGTGACTTTCTTGGAACAACACAGACCCATATCTCACTTTGAAATGGCTGTGTAAAGTTTTCACAGACTCGTGCACATCCGTAGCCACACATGCACGCACACATGCGCCCGCTATCCCTGCAACTTTTAGTAGGTCAACCCCTTAAGGGTGGCCCAAACTTGCGCTCAGGTAAGAACACAATGCATATTTCTAGATACATGCAGCCTAATTAGGCAAAGAACAAAAAGATCACATTCTCTTGTACCAGGGGTTTCTAATTAAAGGAAATACCTCATTTTCCTCTCATACCTATTCATGACTAAAATAGACATTGAAGGGGGAAAAAAACCCTTAAAGTACAAAGTAGAATTGTTCTCTGCCTCAGGTGATTTGTCTCTGCCCGAGGGCTTAGACCCACTCACTCTTTAGGAGTTTTACACATTTTCTTTTCTTGTTCCCAGAGTCATCTCTATCTTTCTGTCTGTTCATATTAAATACAGGAGCGAGTCGGAAAGCAAGAGAAAGAAAGGCGAGAAGAAGAGTTAGTCCCGTGCTTTCTTGGAATTAGACCTTAACTTAGAGTCTGCGTTTTAGAGCATGAAGTATTTTTATCATGCACCTGTCAGCTCGGGAGTGGAGTGAGCACCGCCTGTGGGGAAGATCACACAGGCCAGCAGACGAGCCTTTGGAGCCAACAACAGGGCTGGAGGGCCTTCGGGGGTGATGGTACGGAACGGAGAGTATGGATGCAAAGCTTTGTTAGCTTGCAGTGACAGATAGTTAGGTGGTGTTAGTGTTGCTCGCTTGGGGCAGGGGACATGTTGGAGGGAAGTAAAAATAAGCAAAGGCAGAAATCCAGCGAGGTTTATCTCATCAGAGCATCAATGCTGACATACGGGACAGATCTGTGGATGGCTTTCACACGAAAAAACCAGTATCACTTAAGTGCTGCAACCTTACTCGACTCAGAATAATCAAGCGGTTGAACGAGCTGCCTTTGGTGGTTTTTCGCACTAGAAATATGGATCCAATATAACTCTGACAACCTTCTGCCTACAGTTTCTATTTATATTTTATTCATCTTCTGCGGTGGAGTATGAGCTGCTTTCTTTTAAATCAGCCTAATACAAGGTTACCTCTTGTGTACCATTTTTTTGTTCATGTTTTTGTTACAGATGAGGTAAAAGTGTAATTTAAAGAAACAAATTTTCCACAAAATCAGTCTCAAAATCGCCTTTTAAGAGATTGCATTTAACCTAACTTCGTGTTCTCCTAATCACTAAATTTAATATATTTCTCCATCTCTTTTTCCCCCCGCAGTTCTTCTCTTTCCTCATCTCTCTGCCCTCAGCACAAACATAGATTCTGAAATGATGTAGGTTATGCAATTAAAAAGAAAACAGCCAACACATGTTTACCTCATCCAGAGTATGCAACAGAGCTGACAACAGCATGGCAGTATTCATTTCAATCTAGGATTGGCAGTCAACTTGGAAAAATCAATATTCCTCGCTTCCAGAAAATAAAACTGCACAGAGGAAAATAATTGGAGCCTGTCAAATATGTTACTCATGCAGTTATGTCTAATAATGTAGTCATATGTTAAATGCACACATTGCTTGCCATGTACCCTGAATATTGAGTGTCTGGAGTCATTTTATTATATTTTTTGTTTATTTTTTTATATTGTCTTCAAGCGGCTGTTTATAGTTAATAATTACCACCTTAAAAGACTGATAATGTTGCATTATTTAGCATTGATGGTATTGAATCTCAGACTTAAAATGTGACACATTTAATGCTAAAACCTTGAAGAACTACAAAGGTTCACCCCTTTAAGTCATAGCAGCATTAGGCAAACACTTTTAGGCATTTGGAATAAAATGTGTGCCATATAGACGAGCTTATATACTTTCTGATCGATAATTCGACTGCATAATAGAGAACGTATGATGTTTTTTTCTAACATTAACCTTTTATTAACAGACAAAATGGCCAAAGAGACAGTTTAAAAAGAAAAACAAACAAACAAAAAAACTAGAACTACACCCATATATACTCACTAGGTACACCTAGCTAGTACTGAGTTAGGCCCCCCCCTTTGGCTTCAGATCCACCTTAAGTCTAGAAACATTCATCTTAGATTCTGGGTCATAATGACATTATAGCATCACACAACTGAGATCAGGTGCCTGTAGATGCTATTGAGTATAGTGAACTCACTGTAATCTTCAAGAAACCAAAGAAACCAATTTGGTGCATTATCCAGCTGGATGTAGACATCAGAAGATGGTACACTGTGGTCATAAAGGGATGGTCAACAACACTCGGGTAGGCTGTTTCTATATTTTCTATATAATAATACCATGAACCATTGTCACAAGTCCAGATGGATCTATGCTTTCATGTTTTTATGTGAAATTTTGATCCAAAAGCAGAAATCGAGAATCATCAGATCCTCTGTTGTGTTCTGGTGCAAATTGCAGCTTCAGTTTCCTGTTCTTAGCTGACAAGAGTAGAAACCGGTGTTGTGTTCTGCAGCTATAATCATTATGTTTCAAGGTTCAGCGTGTTGTGCATTCAATTCTGTATACCAAGTGATTATTTGAGTTACTTTTGCCTTTCTATCAGCTCAAAGCAATCTGCCTGTGACCTCTGGCATCAACAAGGCATTATCAACCAGAGAAGTGCCACTCACTGGGACCTTTGTTTGTAAACCCTTAAAATCCCAGAAGATCAGCAGTTCCTGAAATACTCATATCAACACCTCTGGCACGAACAAGAGAACGTCAGCAGTGTCTTTATCATATAATGCAGTGCGTGCATTGTATCTGATCGCTTGGTTCAATGTTTACATTATCAATCAGTTCAACAGGTGTATCTAACAAAGTAACCAATGAGTGAACCCAACTGTGCTTGATAAACTGCCAGTCCTCCTTCCACTTTTCAGTCATTTTGACAGTCAAAAACACTGACAACAAATGTGATAAATAAGAAAAGAACATAAACTCAGCTGAACAGCCAACACGTTCCTGGTTGATTGGTGCTATACTCATAAACATAATGGACAGACGATTGCCAATCAATCAGAAAGAATGATCGGCACAACCTGGTCATGGCACTGCCCTGTATGAAAGCTCTGACTGTGAGCTGACAGGTTTATTTGGATGATTTTGAATATTTATTATTGAACAGGAATTTGACATTGTTTTTCAGCATTTTTGACAAAAACATTGCTTTTTGAAGGAAAATCCATAACTTGTTGGTCAGGTCCCTGTGTCTCCTCTGCCATCATGGGTGTTGTTTATACAGCGTATATGTGCCTGGATTGATATTTTTACAAAACTGATGAAATTGTACAACAGCCATTAAAAGAGAGGGATGGCAACAATTATCAAAATGTTGATAATTGCAAGCATACATAGATGGATATATTAGATGTTTCAAACAGAGCAAACAACTTTTTTTCTCTACAGATTTGTGCAACAGATACATGATTCCAGAGCAGTGGCCCTTTTAAGTCAAGTAGACCTTTATAATTACAAAAGAAAGAAGAAAAGAAAGAAGGAAGAAAAACAAGGAAAGAAGTAAGATGTGAGAATAGAAATAAATGATTGATTTTCCTGCAGATTTCAGTATGAAGTGTCAGGAGGGGAGATATCGACTTGTCTGATCTCGTCTCACCAACAGAGCTGACATATACACCTTAGATCAAGACAAGCAGGGAGTGCGCCAGAGTGGCAGGTTTGATGTCATGCTAACTGCTGCTTCACTGAAGACAGTGTTACATGCCCTTGAATGACTTATTTATGGCACACTCAGTGCAGAACCTATTGCCAAAAAGTACTCATTTTCATGAGTTCTGCTTGTTTCAAGCTAATGAGCTACTGAAGCTCTCTCTTGAGGTTGCTTGAGGTAATTTTTAGCTATGAGACCCTGTGCAGCCTGTACAACCTTTTCTTGTTATTACTTCACTGGGAATATGGACAACAGGCCAAAAAAAAAAAAGAATGATGCAATAAAACATTTCATCTTGTCCCTGGTGAATGAATCACAAATCAGTAGGGGCGTAAGCCATCTCTTATGAACCCATCAAGGATTTCTGTCATGGTTAGGCATGTCAAAGTGTGCTTTGATTTCTGGGATGTCTATGCAAGAGCTGGCCGTACATCAAATCTACCTGCTGTCTGGCAGCAATATCAAACTATTCCCCTTAATTATTTAAAAGGCTTCAAACTAGTTGCCTTTATTCTTTCACATTAACCGGGATACAATTAGATTCATTTCTTCTACTTTAAATGTGCAAAAACAGAAGACTGCATGCAAGATTAGTTTCCAAATGATCCTTTTCACAGCTTGGTCACCCCTTGAATTGGCTAGTTTCAAGTGCTCGGTGTTCCACTTCCCAGCACAAAAGCACAAACACACACCCAAGCTTTCTGTTGCTGTTGGTTGTTAAATTCCAGCCGCGGGTATGACAGTGAATCATTGATGGGGGAATGGGATGGATGATTCCTCTTGGAGCTTGGTTTGGAGAATACCAAGAGCTCAGCAATGAATACTGAAATATGAAGTTTGAGAGGAGAGAGCGGGACTCTCACACAGCCAAGGATCAGAGGCCTGTATGAATCAGTAATGCTTCACTCGCACGCATTCACTCACACACACACACCATGCACTCTTCTTGCTACTACATCATTCTCTCTCATTTTGCTTTTTATACTTCATTCTATCTCCTTCAAATCCAGCATGATGCTGTGTTGTAATGCAATGTTTTTGAGAAGAAATATCCTGCTGTCAGTGATTTAAAACATCAAGACCTGGCTGTCCTTGATTGCTTTGTTCTCAGTATCTTCAAATGCGCAACAGAAGAGTTTGCCTCATCTGTTTAGTCCACACAGTGTGTAAAGCTGTAAAACAATGTACTTTGTGTCTGTGTGGGATAAAGTAAAAAGAGTGATAAAAGCATAAAAAGCAGGCAGTTTATGAAAAGCATGACACAAAAGAATAAAAAGAGATGTGAAGAGGAAGCGTAATCAATAAAAAGTTCCCTTTTTGGATGCGGAAATAGGAGGAAAATAAAGATGGGGACGAAGACAATGGGAGGAACTTTGGTGGGAGACTTGCAGGAGGTCGGAGGTTTCGCTTAAAAGTCGGCGAGACAGCTCATTTAAAGAAAGAACACAAGGCAGTGCTCCTGGGAGCTGGTTGCCTACGCAGGAAGTATACACAGGAATTCTGTGCTTCAAAAGCAGTTTGCACAGACGCTCCATGACTCTAAGGAATAAATTAATTACAACCTTGTTCAATACTCACACGCGGTACTTTCTTTCTCATTCACAAAGAGAACATTTGTTTTAATTTAACGGCCATAGTTCATGTTTTGTCGTGAAGCTAAATGGCAGAAGGATCTGTCGTTTCCTGCATGAGCTCCAACTTTGATCTTTCATCATCATTTTGTTTCCTGTAACGATGCAACATTTGTCATCACTGAAGCATAACTCGAAGGGGATTTATGTAGTCACCAAACCCCTAAAAACATACTGTGCTTTTGCAGTGGAAGAAAAACGGGAGAATTCATCCCTTCTTCAGCCCGCACAAAGAAACCTTGGAGTAATTTCAATAAGTGTATAATGAAATAAACAAGATGCTTTACAGCTGAAGTGATTGTGTGTTGAAGATGATGTTGAAGTGTTTTAGCCAGGCTAGCAGCAGGGCTTTCAAAAGGCAATTTCTGTTGGCCCTCTGTTTCAAGTCCCAACTGAATGATTTGATGGATTGCATACAGTATATTGCCAAAAGTATTCAGGCTTCAAATCACTTCCACAGGCCTCAGGTGTATACATTTAAGCATTTAAGCAAGTAGGGCTGGGCCATATCATACCGTTCACGGTAATACCGGTATAATGTCGGGCAACGATAAGAAAATGAAATATCGCGATAGAATATAGGTAAAACACGCATGCGCAGTGCCTTTGTTTTCATACGCACATGGCGTAAAAAGAATGGCGGCGACAGAGAATGAGGAGGGCGAAAGCGGATCGTTGAAGGAAACAGATGAACCAGAATTGGTTCGTAAAAATGCTGCAACTTCAGTGGTGTGGAACTGGGTTTGCTTTCGTCCGTCAGATACACAACAAAGCACTATTTTTGGTAGAGCATGCTAGCGGGCCGTCGTTATTACCGTGTTTTTTGGAAAATACGGCACACTTAAAATCAATCCTTTAATTTTTTTCTGAAAATCAACAGTGCCCCTTATAGTCCCGTGTGCCTTATGTATGAATTCTGGTTGTGTTTACTGACCTCGAAACGATTTTATGTCGTACACGGCGCTCGAAACTCTGTCAAACGTTTTAGTACGACTTTGCTAAGCTACGAAGCCGCACCGCTTGATGGATTGTCGGAGCATTACAGCTATCGTAAGCAGGAGCCTCGCGGAGGGATACGTACTGTGCTTCAACATAATGTTACCGTATTGTGTGTGTGTATAACCTCTTTTTAAGTTTTGTGGATATTATACATGGTTACGCTGAGGACATGTTGGCCAGTTTCCACTGGAAATGCCTTTTGGTTAAACTGTCAGCAAGGAATTTGCATTTGCACTGTAAAATTTTTATATAACTTTAATGCACATAAAAAACAGCTGCTTGTTTAAGTGAAAATACATTGATGCTTTTTTTTTTTGCACTAATAAAGTTGTGGAGTTATAAAGTGTTTTGTCTAGTGTCAATTATATCGTCAGTTATATCGTTATCGCAAATTTTCAAATGTATATCGTGATAAATATTTTTGGTCATATCGCCCTGCTCTAACTACAAGCATTGGTGAAAGAGTGGGTCACTTTCAGGAGTGGGTCACATTCATGTGAATTCCAGTGTGGTATTGTGAGAATGCCACCTGTCCAGCAAGTCCAGTTGTGAAACGTCCTCATTACTAAATATGCCACAGTCAACTGTTAGTCATATTATGACAAATTGGAAATGATTGTGAATGCCAGCAACTCAGGCACAAAGTGGTGGGTCACGTAAAATTTCAGAGCAGGGTCAGCAGATGCTGAGTGAGCAGAGGTCACAGAGTCAGTCACTAAAGACCTCCAAACTTCACGTGGCCTTCAGATTAGCTCAAGAGCAGTGCACAGAGAACTTCATAAAATGGATTTTCATGGCTGAGCAGCTGCTTCCAAGCCTTACATCACTAAGCACAATGGAAAGTGTTGGATGCAGTGCTGTAAAGCGCGCTGCCACAGGACTCTAGTGAAAAATTATGCTTCTCCTTTTGGCAATCTGATGGCCCAGTCTGGGTTTGGTGGTTGCCAGGAGAAGGGTATTTGTCTTGAGTATGAAGGTGGAGGGGGATTATGATGTGTGTATGTTTTGTTTTTGTTTGTTTTTTTTCAGCTCCAGTGAAAGGGACTCTTAATGATTCAGCATTTTGGAAAATTTCTCTTGCTGATTGTGACCCACACCTGTTTTCACACCCTGGCTAGTGTGTTTTTGGTAGAGGATGAATAGAGGGTCCATGACCCTCTTGGGGACACTCCCATAAGGCTTAAAATCTGGGACTCTCCACCATTTACTCTTAGAACGGAAGAAGCTTCTTGGATGAGAGATGAAACGTCTTCAAGAAATGTAAAGAAGTTCAGACACTTTTCTTTCCAAGCTCCTTAGACTTTGGACAATTTCATGCTCCCAACATTATGGGAACAGTTTGGGAATGGCCCCTTCCTGTTCCAACATGACTGCACCCTTGAAGAATAGTCAAAAATTCACTTAACTGCAAAACCTTGTGGAAGGCCTTCCCAGAACAGTTGAAACTGTAACTGTTTTTAGCTACAAATGGTGGGCTGCCATCATATTAAACCCTTTGGGATGTCACCCACATTCATATGTGTGTGAAGGCAGACGAGCAGATACTTTTGAAAATGTAGTGTACAAATTGTCACTATATTTTTTTCTAGCAATATTAAAATATAGGAAATTGCTTGTTTCACGAAATAAGGATTATCTGCTTCAGGAGCTCCTGTGTAATTGTATTGGAACTACTGTGAGTTTTCTTATTTTAGTCATGCTTTTAATGTTTCACACTAAAGTGAAAATAAAGTGTAAATACAATAATAGAGCAGAATAATAAAACCTGTCTTGCTTCTCTTAACACCTCAAACCTTTTTGTGGGAAATTAGTGTCTATTGGCAGGTCTTTGGAAACAACTTCTGACTGCTGGTACGAAAGTCATGAATTGAAAAGGAGTGGTGATAAGAGAGCCAAAGATTAGGAATGAGTGGCTGAGTAGATGAGGGATAATGGATAACAGTCCGGTTTCAGAAGGCAGCTGTCGCGTGGGAATTCTGAAGAGGGCTGATTCAGGCCGGCTGAGAGAGGAAGCTGATTATCCACCCTCCTTTTGTGTGCGGGATCAGGATCAGCAAGCAAATCCTCCACTCGCAGAGGAGAGTCGAGTAAGGGGAAGGCAGGGAAGGTGAGTCATGGAAAGACAATGAATGGAGAGGACACGAGGGAGAAAAGGAGATGGAGGAAGAATTAAAAAAGAGAGAGATGCTAAGGGAACGAAATAAGAAGAAGTGGGTGGGAATGGGAATGGGAGGTAGGGCGGTAATTTTGCCTTTTGTGCCTTGATTTGGCATATACAATGCAATCAGTCAGTGAAATCTGCATCAGTCATTGATGCAGATTTCACTTGCCATTCATGATTGTGGTCATATATATCATTATACTCTCTTTCATGTATCTGATTTTTAGTCCTCATTACCCACTTCATTTCACTGACGACTGCTTTGTTCCTATCCCTGTTTTTTTCACACCTCACAGTCTCTGATGATTAAATGAACTCAGAAATATCTTGCTCTAACAACCTGTGCTGTTCCTGTTCGTCAAGGGAGCAAAAGAAGCCAAACTAATTGCATGCACTTCTGGATGTGCTGGATATCCAGCGAGGCTGGATTGTAAAGCATTTTGCAGGAGTATACAGCCAAGCCTGTGTGTGTTATTTGTCTTGGTTCTAGGTTCTACTTTCTTGTGCCAGACATACCTACCTCTCCATGGTACCTGCAGCAATACAGGAGCCATTAGACACTCACTGAGTGATGAGACGAAGCAGTTTTCATTAAAAAGACATTTGGTGAAGACTGCAGGCCTTGAATTGATGTGAAGTGAGAGACAAAAGCTCGTGTTTGTCTTGGGGGGGTAGATGAGTGACTCATATGTCATTGTTTCGTACTGCAAAATAGAAGAAAAAAAATTCTGCCACTCATATAAACAACGACTGAAAGCAAGCCAAGGTTTAATACCGATGAGAGGGAGGCAGGTGCTCAGGCGTGCATGTACGTCTGAAAATGTGCATGTCAGTGTTTATGTGCTGGAAGGAGTAAGCGAGGGGAGAGAGTGAAGGACGGTGCGAAGTCATTTGGCGAATTTGTTGAACGCTGTAGAGTGAAACCGAGATGCTGTTGCTAACACCTGTCAGTAAAGTAACATGAACCAACAGAGGAAGAACTCTCTCCCTAGCTATATCCTCATGCATCAATACCTAACACATAGATCTAAAAAAATAAATAAAAAATCTGCGCCTCCCCTGGGGAAGGAACCCCACTGGAAAGGACAATTCTTTGGGCCACCAGCCATTGCAGCCAGAGAGTATTACTGTCATCCAGAGACAGATTTGAAGAGAAGAGGTCAAAAGGGGAGAAGGCTGAATAATTTTCTTTTTCTCTTCAAAGGCGAGAGATGAAGTGGAGGTATATTTTTAGGGTCTGTTTATCTGTCTGTTTATTTGTCTTTCAGCAAGATTTAAGAAACACTACAAACTGCAGATTTCAGGAATCTTGGGGGAAGGGGTCTGCGATACTGCTAAATCTGGTGTCAATCCAAAAACCAAGTAAATATATAGCCAGTATCACTGATACCAAGTATTGATACTGGTACTTTTAACTTTTGAAGGCAGCTTATGTAGGGGAGAGCAGTCTGAAAACATTTAGAAAACAAAATGAAATCATTCTTGCTTTCTACTGTAATTAGTCAAGACAGCAAAACACAGGTTTTCACATTTTGGAACTGGGCCTGTCTGAGGGATTTCCCTCCTCCTCGCTTCGGTTCTTTTGCTGGACGCTCTGGAAAAAAAGAGAACTTTTCCCCACTTCTTTGTGAGTTTGTATAAAATGGTGGTGTTGCCACATTAGAGATTTTCCCTCCTACACTCACCACTGTTTGCAGTGTTCTCATTTACAGCCGTAAAACATCTCCGCAGGATGCACCTCTTTCTCGCTCACCGTAGCCTACATGCGTCTGCTCGCTGCGTGCATGCCGAGTCAAGTGACGCACGACAACAAAGCACAGCAGAGCAGAGAAGGAACAAAGTGTGCAGGGATGAGAGCTCCTCTCTGTTTGCACAGACATGTCAAGTTTTTGATGAACGAGAGCAATGTACTGAACACAGAGGTGAAAAACTGAAGCTAACATATGAATCCTTTCATGCTAGTATCACTCCAGTACTAACACTGGTATTGATAATCTGAATCTGAATATCTGAAATTTTACACCTTTTCTGCATCATGTTAGGTTGTTCTTTTTTCTGTTTATGTCAAAGAAAACACAAAATGAAGTATAGTGCAGTCAGGCTCAGATATTGCTTTTACATCAGCCTGTAGATGACCCCCCCCCCTCCTTAGCTTAAAATGGTAGCCTAAACACAACTTTTTTTTTTATAATGCAACATTTATTTTCTTTTAGAACAAAGTGAAACTTTCTTATACAGCACACCACAAAAATACAATATATTGGGTTTCCCGAGAACATTACCCCAAACCCTACAAGTCCCTTTTCTCCCCCTCCCCTCCCCACCCTTCCTACATTAAACACAACTTTTAAAGTTATAAGCAATAGCCAACAGAGCTGAAGGTACATGGGCACACTTAGAAACACTGAAGCTTGCATTCTTCAGTCATTAGCCAAACAGTATAGTATGCTTAGATATACAAAATGATTCCTAAATTAGTACATAAGATTGGAACAGTGATATGAAAGCAAAACGAGCTCTCTCTCTTTTCTGCATTTTCAAATCTTTCTGTTTCCACTGAAAAAAAAATAATCCATCATCAAAACTAAAACCTCAGAATTCCGTTAGAGTACCAAAAGCCCTAAATTCGTGATCATCATGGAAGTGAAACAAACCAATGTAATGAGATGCACAAGATGAATAAAATCACCGTGTATCTGTCTGATCTTTCCTAGTGCACTCTGGCTGGTGAAACCTGTTTCTTTTATTTTCATTAGTCGGCGTATTTGAAACCATTTCGATTAAAATATTCAAATGAATTTCCCTCTGGTATCAATAAAGTTCTTTTTCTTCTTCTTATTCATAGTGAAATATATATAAAACAATATAAACTTGGATACAATGTGTATCAGTTTTTGTAAGCAGTTTGTCTCTAGACACTAAGTTTAAAGCTTGTAGCTGTAAAGCAATTACAGAAAATACAAGAGCAGAACACAGCAACATACCTTTGGTACCTGGGAACTACTCTGACAATACCATAATACCAGATACCAGAAGAAGCAATAGAAATTCAAATAAGCTTGATATGGGGCTTCATGACACAGTTTAAGAATGCAATAACCTGCCAGCTGGAAAGAACTTACTTAATTTCCCCTAGAAGCATTGCCACTGCTCACTCTGCTGTGACAAGCTCATTTCATGTTTTCTACTGTTTGGTGTTTTCACAAATATGAAGCAGGTAAGTCATTTGTTTATTTGTGCAGATAAATGCCCATTTGCTTGTCAGTATGAATGGATTTAAATTGGCTTTAATTTTACTGAAAAACACTGACGGCTTGCACACACTAGAGACTCACAATAGACAAAAATTGTTTCGACTCTGTGGATGTTGGATACGCAAGATTTTTTGTACTTCCCTCGGCTGAAGAGAAAGGAAAACGTGTAAAACTTATATATAAAAACTATCACTTCAGTATATGTATACTGGTGATGTATATTATTATTATTCGATGTGCACAAATGCACACATATACACACATAAAGAGGACTCTAGCTGAGTCAGAGACATGCCCCAGAGAAAGAAGTTAGCCATTCATGAAATTACTAAACAAATAGAGGCTTACAGGCTTCCCAGCTCAGATTATTTAGGTCGCGGTTAGACCGAAGCTGGGAGTATGTATGGGTGTAGGATATTAAAAGAACTGGTTGAGTCCCAAGATCATAGTAATGATGATGTTGTTTAATCTACTGTAATTGTTTAATTTCCTATTTCTTTGGTTAAAATGCAAGGTAACCCTAAAATCACATCTTAAAGATTAAAGGTCAGAAATCTTTGTTTATATGTTTTGCAATGGTCTAAATTGCTGGTAGCTATCCTTGATTATTTCTGACTATCTTTTGTGAACATTAGATACACCTACCTGGGTATGCTTAGTATGAAAATTCTACATGGCTGGCATGCACAACTGACTTATGATGGTGTTAAATTTATTGGATAATCCCTTAATCTGTAAAATAGTATTTCATGTACTTGACAGCACAACACGCTTGCTAATATAGCAACTATGCAGTTACTTAATCTGGTGCTAGCTGGCCATGTTAACAGAAAAGGACAAATACTATCTGCAAAATGAGAAAAAAATGAGGAATTTGTATTTCACTAATATTATTTTATGACATTTCATTGCAATTACAATGTCCATGGTCAGATACAAAGACACATTTATTATGTGACTTGTCACAAAAAAAAAAACATTTTAGAAATCTGTGGAAAAAAATGTGTTAAACTAAACATTACTTGTGTTTTTCTGCAAAAATCTTGGGCCAGCACACTGGACTTCACTGAGAAGTCACAAAATAACCAAGCATTAACATTCATCCACTAAACCCTACTTTTTTTCTGCTCAGGAATTAAAGTAAATAACTGTAATTTTAAATTTCTCAATCATAAAATAATAATGTGCTCTACTGATTTGTAACGTTTCTTAAAACAGAAACTTAAAACATTTATGGATAATAATAATTCTATTTGAACATTAAAATATCATTTTTATTGAAGAGCTTGGCCATAATGGAGGTCTAATATTTAGCAGAAACATAAAAAAATGGTTTTGGTAATTACCAGTGCTGTTAATTTAGGGCAGCTGTGGCATAAACCCTACATTGGGTGGTGGGCTAATACATGTAAATACTGCAGCCCTTAAACAGTTTGCTTGAACACTGACACATAGTTGTGGATTTAGGGAGTGACAAAACAATACAATCAAAATAATGAAATAACATACATGTTCCAAAAAAAACATTGGCAGTACTTGTAGCCCAACATGCATAAAGAACAACTGATAATATCCTTCCCTCCCATGTGTCACAGGACTACCACAGGTCATGGCACTCTGACAGTCTTGCACAGAACAAAGACTTGCACTTGGAAGAGATGCTGAGAGGGATGTGAAAGAGCTGCAGGGTGAACAGCAAACATTATCCCCAGCTCAGTCTGCAGAAGCTGGTGATGACTGGTTGACACCTTTTCTTGAGAATGAGGATGATATGACCAGGTTAGACAAGTTAGAAACTCTCTGATCATCTTTAGATATACAATGTCAGCAAGAATTAGCCGCTAGATAAGAGGCAAACTGGCCCAGCTGTAGTTATCGCTGTTACTGAAGATCAAATATAAATTATATGTAAATCAAGCAGCTGTGATCCAGAATGGACAACAACTGTATTGAAAAGGACATCCAAATACATCCAGGCAGAGTGGATTTAAATTCTTTAAAATCTTAGAAAACCCCAAACATAGCTAATTAATCTATCTTTGTCCTATTTGTTTTGACTGTTTTCATCCTTATCTCTGGACACTCTCACTCTCAGACTAAGCCTTGTGTGAAAGAAATAGCCAAGTGTTCATCATTGCCAAACTGTTTCACACAGTTTTATTTCAAACACTCTGCCAGTTTCTGAAAATTTCAGACACATAATCACAAAATGAATGTTGCTTACTTTTACCAAAATGGTATTGTGTAGCCGTTCACACACAAAAAACACGAGGGGTATAGTATAAACCAGGCTTTCTTTGTGTTGGCTGGCTTGGCAAAGCTTAAAAAGCCCATTACAGATAACAGGTATCAAGATTGTGGTTATCACTTTTCTTTGTTTACCAAATCTTTCTGCTTCAGGCTCTGTGGTGCTCGTATGATGGGGACATCTGACACATAATTTCAGCAGAGAATATTATTGCAAGTTAAACCAATCAGGCATAACATTATGACCAATGGCTGATGAAGTGAATAACACTGAATATCTATCTCTTCATCATGGCACCTGTTAGGGAGCAAGTTAACGTTTTGTCCTCAAAATTAATGTATTAGAAGCAGGAAAAAATGGGCAAGTGTAAGGATTTGAGCATCTCCTAGACTGCAGCTCTTTTTTGGTTTTCCCGATCTGCAGGGGTGAGTATCTATTAAAGGTGGTCAAAGGAAAGAACAGGCACGGACCAATAACAGGATCTTGTTCATCCAAGGCTCACCGATATATATGACAAGCATCATCAGATTGTGTGGTCTGATCCAACAGATGAGCCGCTGTAGCTCAAATTGCCCAAAATTTATTGCTGGTTCTGATAGAAAGGTGTCTAAATACAGAATGCATTGCAGTGTGTTGTGCATGGGACTACATAGCTGTAAATCAGTTTGGTTTACCCCTCCTGACCCCTGTCCACCACCGAAGCACCAACAACGTGCACATGGGCATCAGAACGGGCTTCTTTCAGCATGAAAATTCACCCTGCCACAAAGCAAAAGTGGTTCATGAATACTTTGATGAGCACATCGACTTTGAGGTATCAATTAGCCTCCAAATTCTCCAGATCTCAATCCAACCGAAGATCTTTGAGATGTGCTTACCAAACAAGTCTAATCCACAGAGGCCCCACCTTGCAAATTACGCCATTTAAAGCATCTGTTACTAACATCATGGTGCCAGATGCTAAAGCTCACCTTCGGGGGTCCAGTGGAGTCCATGCCTTGATGGGTCAGGGCTGTTTTGGCAGCAAAGGGGGACCAACACAATCTTAGGCAGGTGGTCATAAAGTTATGCTTGATCAGTATAAATTCAGTGTGCTCTTGGTGCTGCTATTTGTTTGTAACATGACGACCCCACATTCAAGCTCAAACATTTTCTATATGCAGAAACATTAAATGTTACTCAGTGCCTACAATACAAGGGCAGCCCATCTGGTGTGCCACACCTTTCCCCCACTGGGATTGACTCCAGCCTCCATCAATGAATAATTAGAAGAAAATTGATAAATGGATTGATGTTAGCTGAATTCCTGTAGCCTAACAAAGGAGACACAGGAACAACTTTAGTTTGTAACTCAATAAAAGTAAATTAATTTTATTGATTGAAAAGATATTTTTGGTGATGAATAGCCTAAGAATGTAACTGAACAATTTTGTAATCTGTGTTCTAGTTACTACAATTCCATCAGTGTAACAGAGAGAAAAACCTTTATACATTTTCTGTGTGACCAACTGAATAGATGTAATTTATTAGCCACACTTGGCTAATGATGCTAGTATGGTATGGCTTACCAGCAGAGAATCTATATCTCATTTAAAGTATATCATAAGTAAATGAATTATTAATAATGTGGTGCTTCAAGATGAAAAAAAAGTTACCATGGTGATTTAGCCAGGTTAAAAGAGAGCCACTGAAAACTATAACCGTAATCTCAGCATAGCTTGCTAACTCATTCATCTTGCTTCATAGTACACGCCTCTCTGCACCTGCTGCTAATGCTACAGCTGCATCTTTGATTGCACTCTGATTGCACAGCGTGCCAATCTAAGATCTTAAACACAATTTTTTCCCATCTTTTAATTTAAAATTAAAATTTTAACTACAATTGAAATAAATAACAAAATGGGAAGGTCAGCCTTTGGTGCTTTCACAGCTAGCTTTGGGAATGTGCTCTTACCCTCTGACATGTGTCTTTGTTGTGCCCGAGTGACAGTTTGAAGTCTCTAAGAATTGCATCAAAGCTGATAAAAAAAAGAGGTGAGTGCTGTTCAGATAATTCAAGCTTTTAGCAACAGCATGTGACATTCCTCATCGAATGGACAAGGCTTAGTCATTATCATGCAGTCTAAGTAGAGAACTTGGATGTGACAAGGGGTTGTTTATATTTGTACCTGAATGACATTATGAACTGAACAACTCTTTGACAACAGTGCAGAGCACCCCCTGAGAAAGAATATGAGATGAGGTTGATGAAGTTAGACTTCTGTGGAGACCACTTATTGGCGAAGCTGTTCTTTCCAAGGTCAAAAACAAACCTTTAAGCTCTCTCCTAGATTAGGTACTTGTCTAGAAGAAGCCAGGTCATGTTGTACCTTAATTTGTTTCTAACGTTTCTGTTTTGGCCAACATAAAATTGATATACAGTATTGGCAACCTGTCATTATATAATAACTCACGTTAAAAATAGCAAATAAAAAGTGAAGGAAAGTTCCACCTTATCCAACAGTAGGAGTGGATTTTTTTTCAGGACGCTTTGTAGACTGAAAAATCAGCAGCCTCTATTCAGCTGAAGACATCATCAAAGCGCTCATCCCCTTTCTCCTTCTCGACTGCAATACAGTTATCCTCTCTGCATCCTCTATGTCCTCTGATTTTCTATCGACTTCTCCTCCTCCATCCATCCTTACCTGATTTCTTTCCCTTTAGAGAAGCTTCTTGTCTGCTCTGCGGGGAGCAGTTCTTGGACCTACTGCCCTAATCCTCTTCGTAGTCTGAGACATTTTAACCTTTAGAGCTTAGAGCCTGGATCTAATTACAGTATTCACTGACCCTGGTGACAGGTGGCTGCAGTCTCAGAGAGTTGCAAGACCTTTGTTATTTATCATGCAACTAAAAAAGAAAAATAGAATTCAAAGGGCAAAAATAATTGTTGTGTGAATTCCTTAATCCTCTGAAGTCTAAGTCATCTTTTGTGCTAACCCTAACCGTATCCCGCAATTTGGGAGAGCAGCACCAACCATTGTTAGCAAAAAGTGCTTTGCAATCTAAGGAGCTTGGAAAGAAAAGCATCTGGACTTCTTTAGGTTTCTTGAAGACATTTCACCTCTCATCCGAGAAGCTTCTTTGGTTCTAACAGTGATTGGTGGAGCCCCCTATCGATCCTCTCCTAATCACACAAGCCAAGGTGTGAAAACGTGTGTGGGTCACAATCAGCCAAGGATTTGGTTGAACCCATTGTGAAACTAGGATGTGAGTGGGTGTTAAGGCATCTAGGAAGGGATCTCAAAAGTGGATCTTAGCTCGTGTGCTTAGGTAGAGGAGCAGTAGGGGGTCCTTGACCCTCCAGGGAACACTCCCATAGGGCTAAAATAAAACTTGAAATCTCCACCAATTCCTCTTAGAGATGAAGAAGCTTCTTAGCGCTTTTCAGGGCCCTCAAAGCGCTTTACAATTCCACTATTCATTCACTCTCACATTCACACACTGGTGGAGGCAAGCTACAGTTGTAGCCACAGCTGCCCTGGGGCAGACTGACATGATATGGATCACACTATCAATAAAATTGAAATAACTGCACTGTTAGGATGAAAAACGGGTCTATATTTTTAAGTTGAAATGGAGACTCAGCGAGTTTGCGTCTAGCTGCTAGGTCATCTTAAACCAGTCATGTGATTTAGATGCACTGGCATGTTCGTTGACTCCACGGGGTTTACCAGGCAGTGCACCTCCACGCCCTTACTATCCTTAATTCATCTTCATTACATCACTGTCTCTTAATAATAATAAAGCAGATAATTTCTCATAATGGTGAAAACATTCTGTACAGGACTCACTTTAATCTGCTCACAGGGGGACACTAAGGCTAAATGGCCTATGGTTCATAAATTAACACTGGCGTAACTTTGTGCTGAACATTGGGGGGATCAAGATCTCTGTCTAAATAAATAAATACATCTGGGTATATTCCCAGATGATTAAACATGCAACTATTTTGCTGGTAATAACTGAAATGAGTAAAAAAAAAATCAACAACCTACTTATGCAAGATAATTCATAATTTTAATGGGGGGATTATATTGGTTGGGTCTGATTATTGGGGGGGGGGGGGGGGGTCATAACCCCCCGTAACCCCCCTGGAAATTATGCCCCTGTAAATTTATCAAGTGTGCAGCTGTAAAAACTCAACACTCTTAGGTATGAGAAATGGGTTATCAGACATAAGGCCGTTAATGTTTATATTCATTTATATTTGTTTATGTTTTTGATTTTGTTGGGATGAGGAAACTGTCACTCTAGTTCACTAAAGAGTTTATTTGTTTGTATGGCCATGGACACTGCCAAATAAAAAAATGTAAACAACTCTTTTCAATAAATAATAACTGCACCATTTCCTCCCGAGTCTCATCAGCCACTGGATCTAACATCTTGTATATTTCAAATCACGTCTCAATGTGTCCTCATAGCAGGGAGCATTGGACTTGCAGTCAATACATCATCTATCATCGACTTTTATCTTCGGAGCTTGAAGCTGTCTGATCTCTCCTGCCAGCCCAGCAAATCTCTGGCAGAGGACAAAAGTTAACAAAAGAATAATACAAATAGACTATTGAGTGATGTGAGACATACACCATAGCTTTATCAAGTGCCCATTTAACCTTAAGTAATTATTTGGCTTGTGCTTCCAATAGAGGCAAGAGCAAGTGAGATAAATCAGCCCACACTTAAAAGAAGGATTTGGGAACCAGGGAAAAGTTGACAGAGTCTGAGACACGGAAACCCACAAAAAGATTATGCATGGCAAACTGCAATGTACATTTTGTGAAGATAGATGTTCTTTTATTTCTTTTGTTTTATTCTGTCTTTTCCCTTTTTTTCCTCCCGGATCTTCAAAATTAAACATGTTCAGTATGTGTACAAGTTCTAAATAGGCAAATAACTAACTGCACTACATGACGTGACTAACAATCAATACAGAAAATCAGTGCACAAGCAGCAGGTATAGCAGGGCTGTTGAGCCTATTGTTCAAGCTGGAAGGACTGAATTATTGAAAGGGACACACAAAAAGACACCCATGCATGCACTTGTTTTGAGTGATTTTGATTCGTGTTCAAGTATACTGTTTGCTGTCACTCAGCTTTCAGCTGTGTAATTTGTTGTGAAAAGGGATCATCTTTAAAGGGATGTTGTGCCAGTCTTGCAGTTTGACAGATATTTGCCAGTGAAATAAAAAGTGTCTTCTTACGTTTCAGAGCTGCGTGAGATTCTCATGTCAAACCATGCATTTCAGTATATTTTTGGTGCAAAAATGTAATCTTTTGACTTTGATTTTCTTTTTGATAGCATACATGTTTTAGTTTCTTGTAAAAAAAGAAAAGAAAAAGAAAATGCTAATCAGATTTCCCTGTCTGCCCCATAGAGAGATATTTTTGTTTTCACTGAATGTGGCATAAATATTCATGATTCCCAAAGGAGCTCCTTTGTAGCATACATTTTTCATATACTATTGTATATATGAATTTATGGTATATGACGGCCTCTCATATTTTTTTTTTATAATTCCACTTCCAGGTCAAAACTTCTGCTTTTACAAAAGAAAAATCAATCTTAAAAGTAGAAAAGAAAACTACACAATCACCCTACTTGGGGACACTCACTCTTGTCTATTGCCTATATAGCAACAGATGTGCTTGAGCGGTTCCTGCAAGAACATTCTTACTAAAAAAAAAACCCTGTTCTTTATTTTGTAAGCACTACGAGGAATAAGCTGTGCCTGTTTTGTGGGTGGATTAGTTGTACTCTCATTAGGTCTGCTTGTTTGCTTTCTGTGATTTTGCATTGCATTTGTTAGACTGCTTTGGCCATTACTGGCCAACAGACTGTCTGTGTTCGGATGCTGTGGATTTTTAGAGGATTACCTGCAGAAATTAGTGCTTTGATGTGAAGTTTTTTTCAGCACATAAGCCTCAGTGACAGGTCTAGAGACTGGTGAGCAAAAAAAAAATGTGTTGTCCAACTGGTTGGTGTTGAAGTTGCTGTAAAATCAGTAGCTAAAGCCACAGTGATGCAAACTTAGAGACCAGTCAATGATAAATATAAATATGGCTGGAATGAGGTAACGCATACTGTAGTGAAGTAGATTCTGGGGTAGGATTTTACGTGATGTCCACGAATGCACCATTAACATCCACACCTTCCCAGCTGACTTTTGATTTGTAAAATTCATCTGTCTCACCTCTGCTGTTAATAACGAGTCTGTGGGATTTGGTAGCCAGTGTAACACTTACATTGGCGAGAGAAATCTTTCCTGGGGTGTAACTCCCTCCCCCAGGTGGCGTTGTCAACATCTTAGTTACCGTCCCCGGTTATCCCTCGTTCGTGCCACCACAATCCCTTTGTTAAACCCTGAGAAATTAAACAGTGACAGTCTGATTATTTGATTATTTCATTTAAAATTGATTATGCAGGTGTTCAGAGGCAGCCAATACACAAATTTTGTCACTGTTTAAAAACATATGGATCTGACTGTATCTCAGCCTGTAACAGGTGCTGTTTATTCAAGATTGTCAATGCTATTTGCTTCAGCAGTAAATGATCATAATGATTTGGAGCCCTGTTGTTTTCTTCAATAAAACCCTGTTTGAAATTTACAGTATCCGCAGGTGGGCTTTTTACATTAAGGAAAAATAAAACGTTAACAATTCAGTTTCTCAAAAGGGGTGTTGCTGTGTTTGCCTGCAGCCACTTTCAGGGATTTACAATTTTAATCTTGTTAAAACAAACATGTCTCTTAATTATACACAGCCTCAGTGTATTTTGACATGTGTTTGCATGCCCATGTGAGTTTGTCTGCATGCACATGTACTTCTCTGGTATTGCATTATTCCATTAAATCAGATGTTCTGACATTAAACTCAGAACTGAGAAGGCGGGGCTGGAGGGAGATGGAGGGAAAGGGAAATGAGATGGCATTTCAGCTGAAAGTACAGCTGTGGCAATATAGGCTGTGTAATGAAAATGTTCGTGGCACAGCTGAAGTTGGCGTCCTAAGGGGCACAGCGTGAAATGTGCTGGAAAAAATGACCAAACTTCTCAGTAAAGCATCGTAATGTAGTCCATGAAATTCTCCTTTTTGTTTTTTAATGTGTATGTAAAAAGTTTTCCTTTATCGCTGCCGCTCGTGCTTTTAGCATTTATATGTCTTTACATCAGGTTTCATGTTTGCAGTTATTTTAATGCTCTAAACCCTGAAGCTAAAATGAACTCTCATTAACATATATCTGTTGTCTGTTCTCGTGTAAGGTGACAGGAAAAAAAATGGATTTCAGTATCTATAGCAGAATTAAATGAAAGAGAACAGACAGAAATGTCGCAAACAACAAACATGTCTGCACATGTACGTGCCTTTTCTGTCACATTGGGTTTTTACAATTTTCACAGAGGACCCATCTCCAGCACAGTTTCCGCACCCCTGCTTGAGTCTCTCAAGAAGCTGGAGCTTCTGTGATGGTAAATTATTTGTGGCGATTACATTCTCAAAAGCACTCGTCCACTTTCTAGAGCAGTTTGCATTTTTTGCCAGCTCAAACTGTTGGAAAGTTATGTTAATAATGAGACAGCTCGGTTGGCTGTTGTTGATGACATGTTTCACTGTACACTGCTGGTTGTTGGCTGGCTGAGCTGGCTTACCCACCTGACGTGAGCTCTGTTTAGAACAATGTGAAATATTTTGATCAAGTCATTGCTAAATGCAGGTAAATGTCTGTTTTAACCCAACATTTTCCTTAAGTATGTGCCAAACCAAATCTTAAAGAGATCAAATTGAAATAAAAACTGTGACAACAGCAACAAATAGAAAGAATTGGTTATGCATTTAGATACTTTCAAAAATCAACTTACAGAGCAAAGGGTATGGCATTACATGTACTTCAATTTCCTTCAATGGAGAAGTTGAGAATTCTTTAATAATCAGTTTTGAGAGTGCTGCTGTAGCTTGAGTCTGCCCCAGAATAATTTCTGATGTGTCATTTCCCCCAAATCCCTCACTCTCCTGCACTTTTTGGACTATGCTGCCTAATAAAGGCGAGAATCCAATGATATTGTAGTCTGACAACTGTCCTTTTAACATTGTCTATGCTTAGTGCACTGCACAACCCAACTCGTTTACAGTATTGTGCCATTCTCCGATTCACATCTTCTTATATTATGCGAGTATGAATGATAAGTGAGGGTGGCAGTGACTCTTACATAGCCTTGTAGCAGCATATTGATTGCAGTGCTTGATGATGATGATGGTGGTGGAATAAGGCTGACGGGGACTAGGTGGCCTGCCTTAGGCAGTAGTAATCAGAGATGTCCTCCAAGCCCCCTGCTTTACTCTCCTTTGATCACTGGGCCCAGATGGCTCTTAACAGTAGTGATGGGTGTGAATGTGTGTGTTACGGAGGGAGGGGGGGGGTGGTGATCACAGAGTGGTACACACCACTAGCCCAAGGCAAGAAGCTCACTTTGAAATAGCTCACACAGGCTCAGTGCTCCAACACTAACTGACAAAAAAGCCAAAGGAAACCAAAAGGAAAACAACAGTTGCGTTAAAGCATGAGAGGAGACTGGGACTCTGCTCATTGCCTTTTTTTATCCCATGATTTCATCTTGTGTTTGACTGAAGCAGTAAATCTATTCAAGACTCGTCTCATTTTATACCATTGATGATATTCAAGATCATTTACAGTTGGCTTTTCTCAGTATATGCTGGTGAAGTTGGCATACTGAGAGGGGAAAACTGTCTTCTGGTGTTTGTTAGTGTGTTATTTACGAGAATCAATAACTGCCGCCTCACATACAAATATAACATTAACATTGGGCAGCGTACTGGGCATTATTACATCCCTCTCCTTTGAGTGGCGCTGTCACTTGATGTTCGCTCTCTCTGCGGTAGAGTATCACTTCCTGTTCCATTAGGTCTTTCTCTTCCAAGTCCCTGGTAGTACATTAATATTTAATCAACAAATCAGTTTACTCTACCTTAAAGAAACCTGGTCACAGCAGGATGATTATGTTAGTTTAGGTGAATCAAAACCCCCGAGTCATACTCACTATCAGAATCCTCGAAGCAAAGGTCAAGAGGGGGGTGTGGCAGCAATCTTCCAGACCAGCTTATTAATCAACCAAAGATCCAGAAAGAGTTTTACTTAATTTTAAAGCCTGAAACTTAGTCTTGTCCACGCTAGCTGGAAAAAAAACTGTCTTAATTGTTATCATCTATCGGCCACCTGGATCTTACTAAGAATTTCTGTCTGATTTCTCAGACTTTTTATCTGATTTAGTTCTCAGCTCAGATTAAATAATTATTGTTGGTGATTTTAACATCCATGTAGATGCTAAAAATTACAGCCTGAACAGGGCATTTAATCTGGCTTCTCTCAAAATGTAAAAGAACCCACCCACCACTTTAATCACACTCTAGATCTTGTTCTAACATATGGCATAGAAATTGAACATTTAACAGTGTTTCCTAAGAACCCTCTCTTGTCTGATCATTTTCTGATAACATTTACATTACTAGATTACACAGTTACAGCACTTTCAGAAACACATCTACTGTGATGAAATCTATTCCCCACTGCTAAGTTTATGAGTAGAATTCACCCACTGTTATCTTCTTCAGTGTCTTATTTGAAGAGTTTCAGTCAGGTTTCAGAGCTCATCAGAATGCAGAAACAGCTTTAGTGAAGGTTACTAATGATCTTCTTATGGCCTCTGACAGTGGACTCATTTCTGTGTTTGTCCTGCTAGACCTCAGTACAATGTTCAATACTGTTGACCATAATATTCTAGTTGCTACAGTGGTTTGAATCTATGAAATAGACTCCAATTTTCAAAATATGTCCTTCAAAGCACATAATAAACAAATATGTAGGACTGATTTCTTCTGTCTGAGCTATATCTCTAAAATTAGAAAGATTCTGTCTCAGAGTGATGCTGAAAAACTAGTTTATGGATTTGTTACTTCTCGGCTGGACTCCTAGCCTGAAACTCCCTGAAAACCCCCCAGCTAACACAAAATGCTGCAGCAAGAGAGCTGACAGGGACTAGAAAGAGAGAGCATACTCCTCCTATATTGTCTTCCCTTCATTGCCTCCCAGAACTGAACTTAAAATCCAGCTCCTCACATAGAAGGTCTTGAATAATCAGGCCCCATTTTATCTTAATGACCTTATAGTACCATATAACCCCATTAGGGCACTATGATCTTGGACTCTGGGCTTACTTGTGGTTCCTAGAGTATTTAAAGTAGAATGGGAGGCAGCGCCTTCAGCTCTTCTGTGAAACTAGCCTTCATTTGGATTTGGGAGACAGACACTATCTCTACTTTAAAGATTAGGCTTAAAACTTTCCTTTATGCTAAAGCATATAGTTAGGGCTGGATCAAGTGACCCTGCATCCTACCTTAGTTATGCTGCAATAGCTTTAGTCTGCTGGGGAATTCCCATGATGCATTGAGTATTTCTTCTTCAGTCACCTTACTGACTCACTATGTGTTAATAGACCTCTCTGCATTGAATCATACTTGTTATTAATCTCTGGCTCTCTTCTACAGCATGTCTTTTTGGCCTGTCTTCCTCCCCTCAATCCAACCGGTTGTGACAGATGGCCCCGCCCCTCCCTGAGCCAGGTTCTAGTGGAGGTTTCTTCCTGTTAAAAGGGAGTTTTTCTTTCCCACTGTCGCCAAAATGCTCGCTCATAGGGGGTCATATGATTGTTGGGTTTTTCTCTGTATGTATTATTATAGGGTCTACCTTACAATATAAAGTGCCTTGAGCTAACTGTTGTATTAATTTGGCGCTGTATAAATAAAATTGAACTAAATAAACTACTTGAATACAATGTTAACATAGGGTGAAAAAGGTAAAGATCAGAATAAGCTAAAGGTACAGCATCTGATATGCATCTTTTAGAAACATGGTCCGTGTGTGGCTGAGGCCACTTTGAAGACTTTGTTGGTTTATATTTAATTTAGATAATTAACCATGTTGACGGGGCTCCATTACAAAATTTAATTGTATTTGTATCATTATTCTCAGGTAGCTCATTATTCCTGCTAGATGTTCCACAACAGTTTCTGGGTGAGAGTGATGATACCCAAGGTTGTTTACCTTGAAAACAGAGCTACATTTTAGAAGGCCAGTGAGATATAGATAGATAGATAGTAGGGGTGCAACGATACTCGTATCGATATTGAACCGTTCGATACAGTGATTTCGGTTCGGTACGCATATGTATCGAACAATACAAAATTTTTAATTTATTTTATCAACTTTTCTTCTGACGATGGTGTCTGTGTTGAGAGCTCAGTGGATCTGCGCTCGACTACTCCGCCTAGGCTGCACTGTCAAGCGCAGATCCACTGAGCGCAGCGCAAGCTAGCAAGACAGAAGTTAAGCTCTCCTTGCAACATGGCAAATTGAACCTCCCCCACCCTCATTCAGATCTGGCGTTTGGAACTATTTTGGTTTTCATGTGAAGTATGACCCTGAAGGTAAGCGCGTCATGGACAAAAGTAAAACAGTATGTTGGATGTGCCACGCAATGCTCAATTACATGGGTGGGAACTCGTGCGTTAGCGCAGTTTGTTTGTTAACGTGTTGACACCGTCCAGCCCCACGCACGGGCGATCAGATTAACGCTGACAGCACTAGTGGGAACACAACGAATATGACTGCACATTTACGCCGACATCATCCTAGTGCAAAGACAAGTGGAAGCAGACAAAAACAACAAGCACGCATGCTACAAACTTTACATTCATTTAGACAGCCGTTAGCACATGATTCTCCTTATGGGGACCTGATATGTTTAATATGCTGCTGAGAATATAGCCCAGAAGAAGCGTATAGTATAGCTTTTATTTTGGAAAGAGCCATTTCTCTGTAATTAACTCTCTTTTCCAAAGATGAGTGATTTCTCCATCAGATAGATTTATTATTTTATCCCTTTGTTGTTTCAGCAACATTACATTTAAAAACTGTACCTTTGAGTTAAAATATATATTTATAATTTTAATAAATGACAAATTAAAAAAGCATGAACATTTTTTTTGTATCGAAAAAATATCGAACCGTGACACCAAAGTATTGAACCGAACCGAACCGTGAATTTTGTGTATCGTTGCACCCCTAATAGATAGATAGATAGATAGATAGATCTTTTTTCCGTGTGTGTGAAATGAGTCCCTGCCATTTGTCTTAATCCCTCTGCCCTCACCATCTTTCTTTTGACCTGTTTCAACCTTCGCATTACTGCCTCCTTCACCCTTTCTTTAACTTGCTCCCTATTTCGTCAAATAGAGGAGAGAGGCCGCCTCCTCCAGAGGAATGCCATTTCCTCTGTGGATGTTGCCACTGCTCTAGGCCTTTCTTTTTTCACACCATTTCACTCACAAGTAATTTTTGTGTTTTTCTCTTTCTCTTATCTCCTGAGAGGAAGACAAGGGGAGGAGACCACCAAACAGGCATGCAGCGGGTTGGAAAGATGGTACATGTACTTCCCTTCTGAGCACTCATTTACTTGGTACGGCGTTGTTTCATCCTCACGTCCTTGGCTGTCTGACCTGACAGCCCCTCTGTCTTTTGGTTATACAAGCCTCCACTCCACGTAAATTGTCAACAGTATGAGCAAAATCAACCAATCTTTTCTTCCCTCACCGTTGTCTCTACATAAACGCATTCTGAAAATTCATTGTAGATACTATGGCTGTTGTCAGAGGTGGGAAGTAACGGACAAAAGTATCAGTTCTTTGTTATTGTACTTAAGTAGAATTTTCAGATATCTGTACTTTACTCTAGTAGTTTTTTTTCTTCTGAGTACTTTTTACTTTTACTCCCTACATTGTTAAACAAATATCTTTACTTTCTACTTCTCACATTTTCAAAACGGGCTTGTCACTTTTGATTTAACAGATTTGGGGGAGTTATCATTTCTTGTCACTGCAAGCCTCCAAACATCAAACCGATTTGATCCTGAACAGTAACGCATGCATGTCAGACCTATTCGTCCTAATCATTTATAAAGAGATCATGTGTTCCAAAGTCAGGAGTTAAAAGTGGGACTTTTTTTTTTCACAACACTGGATAGCATATACTAGTTACTGAAGACGAGTAAACATAAAGGGAGTAACGTGTTGCCATACCTGAGGCCTTGGAAACTGCCAAGCAAAGACTCACAGCCTTGGCCAGCCGCTTTAGGAGGTACACCAGAGAGATAGAAGGCAGGAGAATAAACCAGCTGTTCTCCACAGAACCAGCAAAGGTGTACTCTCAGTGGCAAGGGAAAAATAAGAGAACAGCACCACCAAGGCTGGAGACGGAGCAATACTGGAAGAGCATATGGGAGAAGGACGCAACCCATAACGGCAATGCTCAGTGGCTAGTGGATCTGAGGGCAGACCATAGCGACCTCCCTGAACAGGGACCAGTAACCATCACAGTGGCAGATATCCAAGAAAGGGTCTCCAGTATGAAGAGTTGGACAGCACCAGGGCCCGACATGGTTCACACCTACTGGCTGAAGAAGCTGACTGCACTCCACGAGCGTCTGGCAGCACAAATGAACCAGCTGCTAGTTAACGAGAGACACCCGGAATGGCTAACCGAAGGTCGAACGGTCCTGATCCCCAAGGACCCCAAGAAGGGACCGGTCCCATCCAACTACCGACCAATAGCCTGCCTCAGTACTACATGGAAGCTCCTGTCAGGCATCATATCGGCTAAGATGAACAGGCACATGGGTCAATACATGAGTGGGGCACAGAAAGGGATTGGCAAGAATACCAGAGGTGCAAAACACCAGCTACTGGTAGACAGAACAGTCAGCCGAGACTGCAAGACCAGACTGACCAACCTGTGCACTGCCTGGATTGATTACAAGAAGGCCTATGACTCAATGCCCCACAGCTGGATCCTGGAATGCCTAGAATTGTGCAAGATCAACAGGACCCTAAGAGCCTTCATCAGGAACTCAATGGGGATGTGGCGTACAACACTAGAGGCCAACTCCAAGCCCATAGCACAAGTCACCATCAAGTGCGGGATCTACCAAGGAGATGCTCTGTCCCCACTGCTGTTCTGCATAGGCCTGAACCCCCTCAGTGAGATCATTAACAAGACTGGCTACGGATACCGACTACGGAACGGAGCAGTTGTCAGCCACCTCCTGTACATGGATGACATCAAGCTGTATGCCAAGAGTGAACGAGACATCGATTCACTGATCCACACTACCAGGCTATACAGCAATGACATTGGGATGTCGTTCGGACTGGAGAAGTGTAGTCGAATGGTAACGAAGAGAGGGAAGGTAGTCAGAACTGAGGGGATTGAACTACCGGAAGGCAACATTGCAGACATAGAGGACAGTTACAAGTACCTGGGGATCCCGCAGGCGAATGGGAACCATGAAGAGGCCGCTAGAAAGGCTGCAACCACCAAGTACCTGCAGAGGGTCAGGCAAGTCCTGAGGAGTCAGCTGAACGGTAAGAACAAGATCCGGGCCATCAACACCTACGCCCTGCCCGTGATCAGGTACCCTGCTGGGGTAATAGGCTGGCCAAAGGAGGAGATAGAAGCCACTGACATAAAGACAAGAAAGCTCCTTACCATGCATGGAGGGTTTCACCCCAAGTCCAGCACCCTGAGGCTGTACGCTAAGCGGAAGGAAGGGGGCCGGGGACTGGTGAGTGTCAGCACCACAGTCCAGGATGAGACAACGAACAACCAAGAATACATTGGGAAGATGGCCCCAACTGACCGAGTGCTCAGTGAATACCTCAGGCAGCAGAAACCCAAGAAAGAGGAGGGAGACTAGGAACCATCATGGAAGGACAGGCCCCTGCACGGTATGTACCACCGGCAGATAGAGGAGGTGGCTGACATCCAGAAATCCTACCAGTGGCTGGACAAAGCTGGACTGAAAGACAGCACAGAGGCACTAATCATGGCAGCACAAGAACAAGCTCTGAGTACAAGATCCATAGAGGCTGGGGTCTATCACACCAGGCAAGACCCCAGGTGCAGGCTGTGTAAAGATGCTCCAGAGACAATCCAGCACATAACAGCAGGGTGCAAGATGCTAGCAGGCAAGGCATACATGGAACGCCATAACCAAGTGGCCGGCATAGTGTACAGGAACATCTGTGCCGAGTATAACCTGGAAGTCCCGAGGTCAAATTGGGAGATGCCCCCAAGGGTGGTGGAGAATGACCGAGCTAAGATCCTGTGGGACTTCCAGATACAGACGGACAAAATGGTGGTGGCTAACCAACCGGACATAGTGGTGGTAGACAAACAGAAGAAGACGGCCGTAGTGATCGATGTAGCGGTTCCGAATGACAGCAATATCAGGAAGAAGGAACACGAGAAGCTGGAGAAATACCAAGGGCTCAGAGAAGAGCTCGAAAGGATGTGGAGGGTGAAGGTGACGTTGGTCCCCGTGGTAATCGGAGCACTAGGTGCGGTGACTCCCAAGCTAGGCGAGTGGCTCCAGCAGATCCCGGGAACAACATCGGAGATCTCTGTCCAGAAGAGCGCAGTCCTAGGAACAGCTAAGATACTGCGCAGGACCCTCAAGCTCCCAGGTCTCTGGTAGAGGACCCGAGCTTGAAGGATAAACCGCCCGCAGGGGCGAGATGGGTGTTGTTTAGTTTATATATATATATATATATATATATATATATATATATATATATATATATATATATATATATATATATATATGTGTGTGTGTGTGTGTGTGTGTGTGTGTGTATGTGTTTTTATTTTTGTTCTTCTTGTTCTAATTCGAGCTGAGCACAATTAGAAATAAAAATTTGAAGTTTATCTTCCCACCTACTGATATTATTTTAATATTTTTATTATAATGTTAATATGCACAATGTTTTGTTACCTTTGCGTAACACAAATAGAATCGTCCTTGAAAGAGCTACTTTTTACTTCTTTACTTTGAGTACATTTCAGAGTCTGTACTCTTTTACTTTTACTTGAGTAAAGAGATTGCCTCAGTACTTCAACTTTTACTAGAGTATTTTTTAGCACTAGTATTTGTACTTCTACTTAAGTACAGAATGCCTGTACTTTTGCCAACTCTGGCTGTTGTGGTAATTAGTAATAAAAAGGTGACATATGGTGCACATGCCAAGAGTTTATGTTACCTGCAACCATCCAGCAACATCAGCCATGTGAAATTGAGCAAGGAAAGGGGAGTAAATTACTTACATAATTAAGATTAAGGTAAATGCACCCTTAGGAAGTTGTTTGATCAACCGCTCAATGTAATATCCTTTGTGATATCATATGTGTCTATTTGTCTGTGCAAAAAAAAAAAAAAAAAGGAGAGGAAGATGGAGAAGAAAGAGAGTCCTGCAAAGAGGGTCGGCTGTTTCCAGCATTTTAAGTTTGAAGGATATTGAGGTCATGGAGTTTCTGCCTGAGAAAAGACAGCTTTTCATTATGTGGCAAGTGGGAGGTCAGGCCAGGTCATCTTACTCCTACTCCCACACACCCTCTTTCTCACACACACAGAGCTGGTCAGTGGTAGGCAGAATCCCCAGAGGCTCACAGCCTTTATCTCATTAAGTTTAATCAACAGGCGATCAATGAGTGCTGCATAATAACTGATGATATCATATAACTAATGGATATTTAAAACATAGGAGCTGTAGTACCTGATCAATGGATGCTTTGTGTGTTATGTCTATTTTTACTGCATTTTCACCAGCCTTCATGAAAAAGATTTCCATCACTTTATTTTGTATACACAATATACTAGGAATGATATTTCATATTTACACGACATGAAGAGAAACAGTATAATTATTGGGTTATACTGGCTTTTTTAAAGATATATGTGAGCTCCTAATGTTAACCTATAATTTCACAATTTCCACATCAGGAAATCCTTCACAACTGCACATCCACTGTGTAATAGCATGAAGCCATGTGCAGTTCCTGCTGTATTAGATTGAAGGTTAAAAATTCAGAAGATTGAAGCATACCTAACTTTGACTTATTTGTCCGTGTGTTATGCAAGCTTGTCAGAGTCATGTTAGAAAGAAGGAGGCATTGTCAAAACAACGTTTCTTTTTTCTTTGTATAGCACATTAGGCTAGTTAGTATGATATTTCAATAATTGAGACCCTTAACAAGTTTTCGATTTTAAAATAAGTCACCAAGAACCATTAATGATGTAAGGCCAAGATTCCTCGTCCAATCTTTAGCCAGTTTGGGAGTTATATAGGGACGCATAGCTTTGGTGGACAGCTAGCAGTAATTCATTATCATTAGCTGGAGTTAATCGCCTGCACATACACTTTGCTCTCCGAATTGATTTTTTGTGAACAGCTAAGGAAAGAGGAAGACAATCAAGACTGGAGTTAGTTTTGGATCTTTTAAGTAGTGTTTTTACCTCATCAGCAGTGTGCCAGGATCAGTGAGTGTGTCAGGATAGCTCAATGTACAGATTACTAAGAGTTGCTTTGATTTGCATGTAATCCATCCTTGCATGAACTTTATACCGAACATTAAATTTCCCATCACCTTGTGAAATGAACACCTTTCTGAAGCATTTATAGTGTGTCATTTTGTTTAGCTAAATTTTTTTTTATTAGTAACTGTTTACTTACTGTTTACTAGTCAGTGCAAGTCATATATATGTGGTTGCTATTCTAACAGCAAGACATAAAGAAAACAAATCAAAGACATAAAGAAATGTAGAGACCTAATCCAAGTGTATCATTACATTTTTATGACTTTTCTCACGTGTTTTGGATTATTATTTTTTTTTTTACCAACATAAGAGTCGTGCATAAATTTGTCATATGAGGTAACTTTGTGTAGTACGCTTAGCTTTGTGTAGCACCTATCCTTGTTTGTGTGTGGTTTGAGAGCTAAGTCGGGCACTGTGATTGTGATCCACCATGTTGTTGTTGAGCAGAGGAGACAGGTCTGCGCCTGCGGTGTCAAGGGCTAGATGGATGTCAGGAGCGTGGGTTAAAATGTGTTCCTGCCTCCTGTCCTCGGTGCTTTCCACATCACAGTGAGCTGAGCACACAGTCCTGGCCAGGGGGCACCATTACTGCTGCCGTGCACAGGAAAGGTGTAGCAAATGTATCTGGATGTGATCCACAGCAGGACTGCTGACTCAAGACATGATTCCCCTCTCTTTGTCATGTTTCAAGTGCACTTTGATCTTAGCATTTTTTTTGGTATAGTTTCCCCCTTTTTTCCGTTTAAAGAATTTAAAGGTAACACATGGGCAAAAAGATGAGTGAACAAAGCGTCACAGAGGGAGAGCTGTTGTGCTTCCTCATTCCACATTCAGAGAGCGAAAAGCCCTGAAGGAACTGGATGCAGTAATTGATGCATTGCATTGGACATTCTAAATTTGTTGTGCTTTTTTAGCCCAGTGCAGATGGAAGATTTTAAGCACTAGACTTGACACCTGTTTTTCATTACTGCTCCACAGATGCAATCACATCTTATTTCTTTTAGATTTGAATAAACAGCACTCCATGTCCTTTGCAGGCTGCCACATGTTAGACAGAGTGTTACTGTAACTTATGTGTATTTTCCATACGTAAATGTAATACTGCTTATTGCTATCTGATAACTACAATAATCTATTTTGCACAAAGAAAACTAGGAAGGCTTCTGTTGATGTGAAATCAAAGCAATAGAAGTCTAATTGTTTCTCATCAAAATGTAAAAAAGCGATTGTGAAATTGTGTGTGAGCATAAAACTATCGCCAACACATTTACCCTAAAATGCTTTGTGAAATATTAATATAAAACCCATTAATAGTAGCCTAATTTTTCTGACATTATCATTTAGGCAATAAGTAGAAGTATAAGTAGAATAAGTAGAAGTCACTGGAGTTGAAGGAAAAGACCCTAAAGCAGCTTCAGTTTCACTGACTGTGAAATTGAAACAGCAGAATTTAAAAAAAAAAAGTAGAGGAATGAAAAGATATGGTTTGAAGGTCTGGGACTTGGTATTTGAAACAAAAGAAAAGAAATGAGCAGTAGAGGGTCACTGATGCAGCTAATCATGTCATTTTGGGGGAACAAAAAGAATTAAAGAAATGGTATATAGCCAAAAAGGCAATAAAGCACACAGGGGCTGAAGGAGGGGGCAAGTGCATATTGGGACTATGGCCACCATCTGTCGAGACAGTGAGAGGGAACCTTTACAAACAAGACTGCAAGATGAAGTGATTTTTTTTTAAAGGTTTTACCCATATGATATACTGAATAGCACAATGAAGAAAAAATATCATCCTGCACTTCTGTCTCATTCTTGTATTTAAAATCTTTCTGGGTTTTTTGTGTTGGTTTTAAATGTATTTCTTTTATTTATTTATTTTGCATCTGTTCAGTTGTAGATTGTCTTTAAATGACAAAATATGACACTTGGAAAATGTTCTGTAGGATTAACAACTGTCTGCCTAGCAGAGCTGCAATGTGTTTTCTCAAGCACATCAGAGAGTTGGGAAAGGGGGCAGGCACTTGAAAATGAAAGAACTTTAATTCCGATGATTGCGGTATTTAAATACTGACAACATACTGTACCGAACACAAATAAACAACGGTGTCTGCCTGAGCCATAGAGGAAACCAAGCGATGCAAAATATGGCTTCTCCTTGTCCTTGACTTTTGCAATAAAAGCCAAGACATACTGATTTTTATAAAATTTCTCTCTTTCTGTTTTAGAACTAGAGAACCACTACAGTAGGCGACTCATATGCTGTGACATTAATGACGAGCCTCGAGTTTGAGTCTGCTCTCAGGCCTTTTACACTGCCACTCCCTTGGTCTTTCTCCCAGCTTTCCTGTCTTCTTTCCATTGTTTTATTTCAATAAAGGCTAAAAAGCACCAAAAGATATATTAAAAAAGAAAGGCCCTACAGTGGGGGAAATAATTACTTGATCCCCCGCTGAATTTATAAGTTTGTTCATTTCTTTATAAGTGACCAGTCTCTTATTTTTTTGCTAGTTTCATTTTAATGGAAAGAGACAGACTATTCGCCAAAACATCCAGAATAAAAATGCACTGACATATATTACAATGAGTCAAGAAGCCAACCAGTCAGTCTCGCACATATACCCCTGATCTGAACTCATTATGTGTATAACGTACAACAGTCCATAGAATGAATTTCTTCCATTCTAACCACCACCATAGAGCTGTCAAAGGATGTTAGGGACAAGACTATAGACCTTCATAAGGCTGGGATGAAGTACAAAAACATCAGCAAGAAACTTGATGAGAAGGTGACAACAGCTGGTGCAGTTATTCAGAAATAGAAGAAATGACCATGATTTGCCTTTGGTCAGTCGCATGGAAGTGTGTGGCTCATCATGAGATGATCATGAGAAAGGTAGTGGATCAGCCCAAAGCTACAAAGGAGGAGCTTGTTAATGATCTGAAGACAGCTAGGACCACAGTCACCAAGAACACCATTGGTAACACACTATGCTATAAAGGACCAAAATCTTAGAGCACCGGCAAGGTCCCCCTGGTCAAGAAGGCACTTGCACAGGCTCATCTTAATTTTTAAAGTGAACATCTAAGTGATTCAGAGAAGGTTTGGGTGGTCAGTGATGTGGTCAAATGAAACCAAAGTCAAGCTTCTGGCATCATCTCAAACCATCGTGTTTAGAAGAAGAGAACTGCTAAGTATGATCCAAAGAACACCATGTACATCATCAAGCATGGAGGTGGAAAAATTATGCTTTCAGCTGTTTTTTGCTATTGGTACGGGGCAACTTCACTGCATTGAGGGTCAAATGGATAGGGCCATGTACTGTAAAACCTTAGGCAAGAGACTCCTTCCCTCAGCCAGAACACTGTAGATGGATTATCTAACATGACAGTGACCCAAACATACCACCAAGGCAACAAAGGAGTTAAAGAAGAAGTACACTAAGGTAGGCTAGTGGCCTAACCAGTCTCCAGACCTGGAAATTATGTGGAAGGAGCTGAAACTTCGAGTAGGCAAGTGGCAGCCAATCGCCTTAAATGATTTAGAGAGTTTGTATAAAGAGGAGTGAGCCAAAGTCCCTCCTGAGATGTGCAAACCTGGTCACCAGCTACAAGAAGCGTCTTGCCAACAGGGGGTTTTCAACACCCATCCTACTGTATATAAGTCGAAGTCAGGCACTCTGTTCTATTACAGGATAACTGGCCTTGAGGACTGTCTTCACCACTTGTCTGTCCTGATGGCCCCCAAATCCTTCTTTACCATCTCCCTGTATTATGCTTATTTGTCTTCAGCCATGTGAAGGTCAGAAACCTGAGCTGTAGGCAAAACATTACAAAGTAACTTACCTGAATACAGGAAAAAAATCTAATTTGTCTGAGGGGTAAAAACGCTCACAGTGGAAGGATAACCTTGGAATTGATTATATGACCTGCAGAGGGCTGTGGTTGCCCTGTTCTCCTTGGAAGAAAGTAAACACGGTAAAATATTCTACAACTTAAATCTGAGTCTGGCGAGAGTGCTTCTGCATTGAGGAACTTCGTCTCATTGTGAATTCCATTAACGCACCACATGATGTCTGTACTCTTGTATTTGTAGATGGACTTCTTGCTGATAAATAAATGAATGCAACAGAAGCATGTTGAAGAAATTTACGACTGATGATAAGATTTAAATAAAGATTTAAAGTCTCATCTTTGCTTTTACCAATCAGAATTTTCTTTTTTTTTTTTCCTATTTAATAAATGCATACATTCTTGATTTGAGAAGAATGTCTAATACATGGTGCTAAAACATTAGAAGATGACATTTTTCCCTAAGTTCAAACAAGTTAGTAAAAAAGTAAAAATTAAAAAAAAGCAAAATTAGCGCTAATGTTTATTTAATGGTAGTTTTATCACATGATGCAATCATAAAATAGTCACTAAATATATTTTATTAGTGAATAAATTTTGGGTTGCACGCTGATAACCAAAATGGTCCCTACTTATTCTACTAAAGTCAGCCAGCTAGTAGCTGGGCTTTGATGAATAATTTAGTTGCTTTGTGACGCAACCAAAACTGCTTATGATTTCTTCTTGATGTCAACATCACTTGTGCTAAATCCAAGGTATTTTAAAACAACAAAGGATGAGCCATGTTGAAGGATGAGCTCATCAGATTCTGCTGTGGCAGACATTTTCATTGTATATCTGTCTTTGAATGTACAGTTACTCTTCCAGGCTAGTCCAGGACATGAAGTTGCGTGGTGCAGGGAACAGCTATGATTAACACATGCAGGCTTGTGGTCTGACGCTGATTTAGGAACAGCTTGCTTTGCCTTCGCTTCCGTCTTAGACGGTGGAACTCGCTTTAAATTATCACTCAGTCACACTGATTTAATGATGAGAATCCAAAATCACGATAAGATTAAAAATTGAATAATTGAGCCTAATATAAATATAAAAAATATAATAACATTTGTGCATTTCGGCAATAAAATGCATATGCAAAAACCAAGAAAAGAAAAGAAAATACTAAGATAAATATAGCATACCTTTTAAATTACACTGCTATAATTGAGAACATATTATACAAATATCATGCAAACGTCTTTTTAATGCACCAGAGGGAAGACATAGATAAGTAGCTGTTAGGTGTTCTGTGTATTTATTTCTTCTTAAATGTTGCTGCAGGTTGCTGTGAAGGGTTCTTCTTCTTTAGATTTTTGTACTATTTAACATCTTCCACAGTATCGTCAATATCAGTGACTGTCACGTCCCCTCAACAGGCCACTACTGTGTGTGTCATGGTACTTTATTTCACAGGTGTCATGGCATTGGCAGGTTAATAATTGCTTTATATATATATATATATATATATATATATATATATATATATATATATATATATATATATACACACACACACACACACACACACACACACACGTATTATTGTTGGAGCTTGAGCCTGGCTGGTGTGAAATTTTGTGAAAATGCATAACAAAGAGTGGAACAGGTACCGTAGGCTTACTTGTCATTTGGGAAATGATTATGTTAATAATTAGAGCCCCCTCAGAAAACAATAGATTGTCTTTACAGAAAAATAAAGGGAAGAAAAGAAAAAAAGGAAGGGGGATACAGGTGCATCTACTGTGCACTGATAACATATTTTATCTGTTTTATTCCAAAAATGTGTATTAAAGATGTACATAGTGGGCCCACCTGAATGTGTAAAAGTGCATTCTTTGGAATGGCCAGTAGGGGATTGTTGTGTTTGCAAAATAAATCACATTTTATTAAAGTCTAGGGGCAAATTACCTCCTACCTTACATGATTCATAACCTCAGTAAACACCTTCCTGATGGGCCTATGGTCTCAATTGCTAGTTTAAGTCTTTTTTAGTGCAAAATAGTGAGAATTTTATAATTTACCGTCTTGTGTAGAGTAAACAGGCAGTGTATATTTTAAGAAGTGGCTTTTTTGCGACATGCAAAGTCCTTGTTTTCACAGTAGAATCCACCCTGTACTAATGACAAAGTGTCTAAAAGAAAAAATAGATTGTGGTGGCCAAATTACTAAAGCTTCCAAACAAGACTTTGCCAACCAACGTTACAGAATGTTATGATGGTTATTTTGGTCTTTTATTAAAAATCTATAGCTTCAAAACAAAAGCCATAACAGCCAAAACTATGTCACAGCTATATAATTACAAGAATCCTTCTTGTAAATTTCATTTCATTTGTGTTTGTGCAATAAAACAAAACTAGTGCAATGGGAAAGTAATGCAATAAAACTAGTAGCACTTGACAAAGAAGACCAAGTAAACTTTAGCTCCCCTAAAGTGTTGGATCCTTGTAATAGTCTGCTCAACATGTTCTACCAGTCAGAGGTCAGTACACTGTTCTCTGCAGCATGAGCTGGATAGAAAACATCAAGACAGTCACTGCAAGAAAGATTAATAATCCTGGTGAGGAAAAAGGATGGTTGTCTTGTGAAGGCTGAACACCCTGGAGGCAAGAGCAGATGGGGATATCAGGGTTAAAGTGAACTCCATCCTGGACAATACTTCCCAACTGTCTGCCCTGTGAGGAAGTGGGTGGCTGAAGACACCCCTGAGGTGTTACATTGAGTGCTTTAGGCTCTTCTTTTGGTCATAGCGATTACATTGCTCAATGCATCTTGCTCAAATGTCTCATATTTTACCCTACTGGGAGGACATTGACTGGAATGCTGGGATGTGCTGGAGTGTGGTTATCATCTCTATCAACAGTTGATGTTCATACATATTATCTGCTCAGGAGTCACTGTTAGTGATGATGTTACCTGTTCTCTGTTTTATGGGACGCAACAGCTCATAAAAGGCACATTACATTCATATGGTACATTGCTATTTTCATCTGATGATTGATTAGATTACACAGATCTGCAATTTATCACACTCTGAAGGGTTATTAAAATGTGAGGCAGACCATTTATGATGAACATTTACTGAAAAATATTCAGCTTTACTTTTTTTGTCAGCAATTTCCACAGTGACATGCATGCTATGACAGAAACTGGTTGATTTGGGATGTGATCTGAGCTCATTATGAGCTCAGTCTAAGATACCCACCAGTCCTGCAGGCAGTTTGTTAAATTTGCATGGCCTACTGATTTGAATGTTCCCATATAGTCAAAAAGAGTTTAAATCAAGTACTTTTGGCCTCTGTTGTTCAAATGTGGTCGTTAGGCTTCATTAAATCGATCTCCTTTGATGGGCCTATGTTGCTTGCTTTTTTGTGGCATCATTTTCAAACTGAAATGAATATCTCAAAGTGAAAACTTCATGCAAAGATATGCGAACACTATCTAACTGTAATCAATGTTTAATTTGATTTTGATTGATTTAATATCGGACAATGTTGCAATAAAAAGTGGACAGTTATGTGTGGAGGACAAGACTTTTCTGTGAAAATAACTTTTCCATTTACTTAAACGCTTATCCAGTTAACGGTTGCATGGGGCCTGAGCAAATTCATTCAGAATGTAACAAGTAGGCCTTTGGATTGCAGAGGGAAGTTAGAGTACCTGGATAGAACCCATGGGCATAGGGAGAAGTGACAAACTCTACCCATTATGGTCCCTTCCTTGCGTCCTTCCAAGACTTCATTTAAACTTAGGTTTGTAAGTTATCTACAACAAGTGGGACATAGGTGGCAAACTTTAAGGTTTCAGTTACACAACATTAAAGCTGGTAGTAAGGCAATTTCTTAATCCCTGAAAGAGGCTTGATTTTAAGTTGTTTTTTTGTTGTTTGCTTTGGTTATACAAACAGTTTTACCCATTAGTTTATTGTAAACATTTATGATATTGTGCAAAAGGCTTGAGCCTTTGTATTTCTTTGTATTTTGCTTCTAAAATGAATAATGTTGAAGCATATATTTTACAGTGGCCTTGAGAAATCGTTGTCCAAGATTTTCTTTCTGTCCGAGAGTTTTTCTTTAGATATTAACTGCTTTTTACTTGTTTTCCACTTTGCCTTTGCATGTCATAAAAAACACACTTTTTTCATTTCTTTAGCTGAATGTATGAATAATTCTAAAGATAACACATTTTGACAGACAAAAAATAATATTTTTTTATAAGCACAATGTTGCCTAAAGCCTGCAGCAATAGGAAAAGTCGTGGACAAAGAAGAGGAGGAATTGGAGAGGAGGCAAAAAAAGAACTGTCTACAGCAGATGAACAGTATGTGAAAGTTATGTCCTTAAGGAAAAAAACAGACCTGACATGGGACCTGGGAGATGCATCTGGTCATTCAGTTTATCATCTGTCATAGTCTCAGTGGAAGGCTGCCAAGGAAGAGACATGTGGAGAAAAGGCTGAGCCAAATTACACAACTAGACTTAAAAAAAAGAGTGACAATGGGTGCTATAGCGTAATGCAGAGGTCCCCAACCTTTTTTGCGCCATGGACCGGTTAATGCCCGACAATATTTACACGGACCGGCCTTTAAGGTGTCGCAGATAAATACAACAAAATAAAACTAGTACCGGTACCGAAAAAAAGACGATTTATTCATAACACACGTGAAAAGACCCAGGAAAACAGAGTTAAAGATAAAAACGATAACAAAATAATGCTGAAAACTGATAAAAACCCTGAAAACTATACATTTCACACCTGAGCCTCAACTCTCGCGGCCTGGTACCAAACGACTCACGGACCGGTACCGGTCCGCGGCCCGGGGGTTGGGGACCGCTGGCGTAATGAATCCAATTTTTTTTTAAAAATTGTCAAAATTGTGATTGTGATCAGTCAGAATAGAGATACAACAGTGAGTGGCTATAGCTATCTGTAAAACATGGTGCAGGGTTTGGGTTTGCATTTCAGTCATTGGTGTTGGGTATATTGTCAGAATTGATGGCATTATAAACACAGAAAAGTACCATCAGATTTTCATCCACCATGCGAACTGGAAAGTGTCTTATTGGCAATGGCTGTCCATATCTGCACAGAAAAACACACAATGAGAACACTATCAGCCATGGACTGGCCTCCCCACAGCCCACCTCAACATCATGGAGCAGTGTGGGATCATCTTCAGAGAAAACAGAACAAACGCCAGCCCAGACTACTTGAAGAAATCACAGGAATTTCAGAATGTGTTGAAGAATATCAGTGGTGATACCAAATACTGACTTTCAAGCTTGCTAGAATTCTAGAATTTCCATGTATGTTTGCACATTTTTCAATAAATCATTGGACTTATTTCCCAGTTCCTAATAAAATGTAAAGAAATAAGGGGTGGCTCATGACTTTTGCTCATCATGTAAGCTTGTCTGGACTTAAATTTCGTAAATCAGAGGACATGACAGAACATTTAAGCAGTGGTGCATAAAGTATTTATGTACAGTATACTTGCCATGTATATCTTGTATAACACAGAGTCCCCACACCTCACAGAAATGTTAGTAACGTTTTTAATTTCTACTGTCACTCTGCAGCTGGTTACAGAGATTAAAATATTAAAAGTCCAACTTCAAATTTCCCCACACAGTCTATAAACAGTCTCAGTAATGCTGAAGATGGCGTTGTGGTGGGACAGAGAGGATTAAAATGGTATAGACTGCAAACTGTTTGATATGGAGCAATATGGTGTGATTAAAAAAGAAAACAAAAAACAACTTAGTGCTTTTTTCTGTTTGCATGGGAGCTAAAAGCTTCTTTAAGTAGATGCTGCATTCAAGTGTTTTAAGAAATGTGACAGTAAGAGTACTTCACTTAGTTTTTCACTAAGTTTACAGACCTTTTTTCCCATTAAAACACATAATCTGCCTCACTTCTTACTGAGCTGCAATGTTAAGAACTTGTTATTAATACTACATAAATAATTGAATATAGAGACAGATTGTATAAACAGCTATCAAAGCGAAGTGGGAAGAATTTGAGGTCATTCTATTTAGCAGCTTTTCTGAGTAACATTTTTTTGCATGCCAAGAGGCGTAGCTGTTAAGTTAAGACTCTAGTTTTTAATAACACCTGAAAAAAGAGTTAATATTTCAATACAAATATGAAGAAAAATGTGGCGTTAAAATGTTTGCTTGTTTTTTTTTCTGGGCACTTCATAAAATCGTCACTTCAGTGCAGTAGTAGCTGTTTGATCTTAGCAACCCTGCAAATCCCCCATTAATGTGGCTCTTGTGGCCTATGGTTCATGTTAACTTTGGGCTTTACACAACCAAACATGAATCATTACATGAATTATTTAAACGTTTGTTTGCCAGTCTGACTGAAAGTACACACAGAAATTAGCCATCTGGAACAGCTATTTTGCTAACTGCATCAGGGATCACCATCCGTGACAAGCTGCTGGTTGACCGCACACACAGCTTTTCATGCTGAGCTGCAGTGAAGGGACTGAGGATTTGTCTCTGTTAGGTTGGTTTTAGTGCCGTAACTTCATGGAATGGTGGAATCAGAACCGCTGAATGAAAGAGTCACGTCATCGCCTTTCACTCCAGTGGACCATTTTTTTTGCAGCAATGGTGGATCATTGAGTTTTGCAGTAGATCCAGAAGTTTTCAACATATGCTAGCCACACTATAAAGATATATCAGCACACATTTCAACTGCCCGGAACTTTCTGAAGGTTACATGACCCACGTGACAACACTGAATTCTAACACCTGCTGAGACAACTCTGACTTAGTTAAGGGCTCTGGGTGGAATAACAATCACTAGCCAGTTATCCTGAATAACATGTGAATAGTATAATTGACCTTAACCCAAATCTAACATTGATTATAATGTGCAGAACTGACAGCAGAAAATTGACTGAACATTCCACTCATATGCAATCTTGTGCTGTCACGTTGTACAAAATAACTCCTTTCATATATCTGTAACCATCTGAGTATGGTAGAAGGAAATACTTGAATAATGGGAAGTTCTGTTTTGTATTTTTGAAATGTTGTAAAAAGTTTTGTTACATTTATAGTTTTGGTATCTTTGAATGAATGATTGAATACTCCTAGAGTTCAGTTAGTTTTCCGTGAACTTCAATTGTCATTTTGAGTATCAAAGTACTAAAAGTATACACTGTTGCAGAGATGTAACTGTGAATTATTGCTCTTGTTGCCTCCAAAATGTATAGTTCTATCAGTCACAACAGATGTGTGAGCTGTATACTGTTTTTTGTGTGTACAATGTGTGTGTGTGTCTGTGTCTGTGTGTTTGTTTATGCATGAGTGAGTCATGGTGACAGGGTTGCTCGTGAGGCAGGCGCTCTGGCACTATGACAGAATGAGGTCGCCACACTACAGAATGACACGCTCACCATGTCAGCCTCTCTTTCGCGTACACACACACCTCACCATGTCCCTGAATAAGTCAGCTTGGATAATAGTGATGCCTTTGGCTGTGAAACGTTGCCCCTCTCTCAAACATACACATAAACAAAGAAGAGAGAGTTTGCATAGGTGCACAAAACAATGATATGGTTACGCAGGAGTCCTAGCTGAGTCACGGTTTAGAAAGTCCTTTTAGGCATTTTTGCTTCTTTAAAACTATTACAACATTATGTGCCATGTCAGAAGAGTTTCTTCTCTGAAGAAAGGACAGTAAAGGAGAAGTCCCATTTCCCACGTTTGGTGTAGTGTGTTGCATCATGGGAATGATCAGAAGAGGCAGGATGAGTCTGAGATTATTCAGACTGCTTGGCTGAAACTACATCTGTTGTATTACTCTTATTTAACACAGTCGTGCTCTACAGGTGGGCTGATAGTGGTGGTGGTGGTGTGTCATTTCTGGAACGACTACAACGCATATTGGTCACAGTTAATTGAAAAGCAAAAGGGAGGGTGAATATGTGGGGGAGGGAGTAACGGCAACAGCCAGTGCTGGAAATAAAGCTGTAATTGTGTGAGCGTCAAGCATACAGGAGGAACAGAACGGAGCTCACCTCAAGCACTAAATTAACACAGGATAACCTTAAGGTGTTAGTGGTGTCTCAGTTATTAGTCATCGGTTATTTCAGTAGAAACCACCTCATTTCCATTTCAAGATGATTTCAAGATTTGTGGATTTCAAGAAGTTGCCATCCTTTTTGTGTTAAGTTGGGGTCGGCTTCATCCTCTGTGGCCCCTCTGCTTTGGGGTGTGCCACAGGGATCTATTCTTGGGCCATTATTGTTTTCACTGTACCTTTTGCCTCTTCGCGCGATTTTACGAAAACATAAAGTGTCATTCAATTTATATTGTGGTGGGTCAGGGCTGTTCGGGGTTCTGTTTGTACAGTTATGTTTTGTTTATGTTGCCATAGTGACAGGTGACGCCCTCTCGCTGCGACGGTGTGTCCTTCCGGGGTCAGAGGGCGCCCTGTGTTGTTGTTGTTGTTGCCGCGCTGAGCAGTTAGCTAGCGGCAGTGTTCTTCTGCAAATGTGAATAAACGGCTGTGCTCCCTGGCTAGCTCACGGGAAGCAAGACCAAACGATACCTCCGTCTCCTCCTTGTCTGAGCTCGCCACAATATGCAGATGACTGCCAGCTTTATTTACCTTTTAGTCATTCTGATAGTCTCCCAAGTCGACCTCTGCTTGACTGCCTTAGTGATGTTAAAGCATGGATGGCAAAAAACTTTTTACATTTTAATGATCGGAAGACGGAAGTGATCTTATTTGGCCCAAATCGTTTTTCAAACGCTCCAGATGTTGATCTTGCAGCTTTGACTTCCCAACTAAAGAGTTCGATCACAAATCTCGGAGTAAAAATTGATTCTGCACTTACCTTTGATGGTCACGTAAACGGGGTGGTAAAATCAGCATTCTATCACCTCAGATGTTTAACAAAGGTTAAGCCCTTTCTTTCCAAGCGTGACTTGGAAAGTGTTATTCATGCCTTTATTACTTCATGCTTAGATTATTGCAATTCTCTTTTAATAGGGTTGGGCAGGGCACTTTGTCACGCTTGCAACTAGTGCAAAATGCTGCGGCACGATTTTTAACTGGCAGAAGGAAATTCGACCACATCACTTCCTACATTGGCTTCCAATTGATTTTAGGATCTGTTTTAAAGTCCTTTTATTGGTGTTTAAATCTCTAAATGGTCTGGCACCTATTTATTTGTCTAACTTGTTGAAGCCCCATGTCCCCACTCGTTCCCTTTGGTCAGCTGAGCAGTTGCTGCTTTAAGCTGAAACTTAGAGGAGACCGAGCGTTCTCTGTTGCAGCGCCGATGCTTTGGAATAACCATCCTCTCAATATTAGACAGGCTACATCAGTGCCAGTTATCATTAAGTCCTTATTAAAAACCAATTTTTATTCCCTGGCTTTTAACTCTGTGGATAACTGACATTTTATTAATTTTATTGCTATGTCTGGTTTTGGCTATTTTATTACTATATTTATATTTGTATTGTACAGCACTTTGGTCTACCAGGTGTGTTTTTAAAGTGCTATATAAATAAATGATGATGATTAATGTGTGGCACTTATAGATTGCTTTGCTTTCACTCTTCCATCCAGTTCATCCGAAACCAGCCCGATGGGGTTTAAGTCTGGAGACTGTGCCGGCCACTCCATGTTTTCAAGCTTGCCACCTTGTTTTTTCTGTCCTGAGGTAGTTCTGGCATAGCTTGGACTTATGTTTTGTGCCATTTTCTTGCTGTAGGATGAACCCCAGACCAACTAGTCGCATACCAGAGGGTATTACATGGCGCTGCAGAATGCTATGGCAGCCGTTTTGGTTCAGGGTGCCTCTCGCTCTGTACAAGTCACCGATCCAGCAAAACAGCCCCAGACCATTACACTTCCTCCTACAATTTTGACAGTTGAGCCCACAAACTGTACAACAATGCCGTACAAAGATCCTGCGTGATGAAGCGAAGATTTCAAATTTTGATTCATCAGTCCAAAATACCGTCTTCCAGTCTTCAGTAGTTCAGTGGTGGTGTTTCATGGCCCAGGCAAGCCTCTTTGTCTTATTCTGATGTCTTACCAATGACTTTCTTGGTGCAACTAGTCCTGTTAAACCTGTAGCTCAAAGTCTTCTCTGTTCACAGTTGAACCTGAGACTTGCTTACTATGACCACTTTTAAGCTCTGCTTGAAGCAGTTTTCCTGTGAGCTGCCTATGACACAAGCTGTTAACTCTCAGAAACTTGTCCTCTGATTCAGTTGTGGCTTTGGGTCTTCCAGACCGGTGCCTGTCAGAGTTTGACCCAGTTTCTGAGTGCCTTTTGATGGTTAAGTCAACTGCACTCACTGACACCTTGACTTTCCTTGCAATTTCCCTGTAGGGAAGACATACATTTTTAAGTGTTATCATGGTCCGTCTCTCTTCCTGTTAGTTGCCTTTTTCTCGCCATTTTTGTATCAACACACTACTTTCTGCAGTACAATACTGTTCAACTGATGGTCACGAGGGTATGGTACCAGGGTGTGTTCCAACACTGCTTTCATGCAGACAGAGAGGGTTGTAAGTAATGCAGAAAAGCTGGAACACCTGTAGTAATTAGTAGCAACAGCTTTCAAGACTTGATCAATCTCCATTGCTGCAGAACATCTTTAAATTGTTAACCCATTTTGTGTTCCCTGAAAAAGGCATTTTTTGTGTAAGTCTGAAATGTACATTATTTTTCAGTTTTGGGTGACCTTACCTTTTTTTTTTTTTTTGGCAGTTCACCACTTACCTTTTTACCTTTTCAAGCTATTCATTGGACTTGAACGACTTGAATTACAATAAATAACTGAAAACATTTGGGTTTTCTTAAACTGGAAGTGTAATTTTAAACATAAGAATAACTTTTATTACTTGTGTAAAATTCTATTCCAATCAGTACCAGACTACCTTCACTCCACTGACAGTCATACATACATAGTGCTTCCACCACGTTTGACATATAATGTGGCATGTGTTGTATTATGAGATGTTTCTCTCCTACACATTTTCCTCTTCCTACTATTCTGATACAAATTGTTTAATCTATCCAAAGAATTATTATTATTATTCAGAACTTTGAAGGTGCTTAAGATACTTTCTGGTACAGTAGTGACCATTAAACCATCCCCTGTATTTCTTTTCATAAAGGGTCTCTTGGTATTGGAAATATGATACTTCTACCTCCTTTAGTTTTGTCTGACTTGTTAGAGCTGGTCAGTGTATTCTTTGATTCAAGAATGAACCAACTTGTTGATTTAGCCACCACCAAAGGCTTTAGGTCTCCAAAAAACCATGGTGAGAGCCATTATCCACACATGGAAAAAGAGCACAAAATGCCTCACATTTACCAAAAAACATCTGGATAATCTCCAAGACTTTTGGTAGAGTATTCTGTGGACTAACTAGAAAAAAACATCCTAAAAAAAACATTATACCAGCAGTCAAACATAGTAGTGATAGTGTTCTTTTGGACCTGGAAGAATTGCCATAATTGATGGAACCATGAATTCCGCTCTTTATCAAAATATCCTGAAGGAAAAAGTCAAGCCATCAGTTCATGCTCTGAAGCTTGCACTCGGGTTATGTAAGAAGACACTGGCATGACCTTAAGCAAACTGTTCACTCTCAAAAACCCTCCAACATGGCCAAATTAAAATAACTTTGCAATGAAGTGATGTGAAACACTGATTGCCAGTTATCAAAAACATATTGCAGTTTCTCTAATGTAATGTATTTTTTTAAATCATTTTTATTCAGTTAATGGGGTGACTAGATTCTTTGATGTGGCCTAGAAGCCACAACACAAAAACTGCACAAATTTAAAAGACAAAACAGCTCTTTGGCCTTAAATGAGAGGAGCTTTGATTTGATTTTACTGCAGTGTTTGCCAGTACTATTGCTGGCAACTTGCTGACAGAAGTACATTACTTTTCTGGCATCATAACCCGACTACTCTCTAAAAGTATCACAAGAAGCACTTCAAATCTATAGTTTTACGAAGTCGTAGTTTATCTTCTTGGAAGAGTGTTCCTGATTTATCATCAACTGTTCAAGTTTTGTTTGGACTTTGTTGCCCTTGCAGTGTTCTCTGGTCATTTTCTTTTGATTTTGTTATTGTGCTGTGCTGCTCTTTAGGCCTGTGTAGTACTGTTATCAAAGGGGCTCAGAGATTGAACCGTGTTCTGCTGAATAAAATATTTAGCAGCTGATCTTCTGCAAATACTCAAGCAAAAGAGAGAGAAAGGAGAACTCTGCTCTTGTACTTCTGTTCGTATCATATTTTCTCATTTGTGTGAGTGTGTGTGTGTGTGTGTATAGGTGTGTGTTTCTGTGTGGCAAAGTTTGAAGTTCCCTTTAGGTCGCTTCCTATCTCTCTTCTTGGCCTGCATAGCCCTGCAGCTCTGCAGAATGGAGTTGTGCCCTGATTATTTTTACTTGTAGCATCTCTGCACTTCTGCACACTGTCAGAGTAATGCATAGACCTTATCTTCCACAGATACTTCTCTGCATATGAACTTAGCCTTGGGCAGACTACAAAAGGATAACAGTACAGATTTGGGCACAGGGGAGAGAAATGGTAAGTGGAGAAGGAGGGAAGGAAGAAGGAAAGAAGAAGTGCAAAGGATTAGTTCACCTGAACAGCTGATAAGACCCAAAATGGCTGGAAAACTTTTGCTTATAATTTAATAACAACATTCGTTTCTCTTGCCTCTTGGGTTTTGCGTTTCATTATAGAGATAGGATAAAGTATTGAAAAGTAATGGGATGAATTTTAATGAAATGTTTGAGGATTTTTGTTTTTTAAAATCTTTAATGCACCGATATAGAGGGCACAAAGAAACCCGGCCATGGGGGTGGGGATGTTCACTGTACTCTTAGTATCTGTCCAAAGCTTATGTAAATGGAAAGGGTTGAGTCAAGAAGAGCATCCAATGTAAAATCTTGGCCAAATCAAATATTTGGATCATAACAAATGAGATTTCCATACCAGATAAGTTTGGGCGTGAGATAACAATGACCATCTCTCATGCTGTTCCCCAACAGAGTACAACTGTGCTGCTGTTGGCAAAGGCAACTGAAGAAAAAACTGATAAGACCTCTTAGGAAGCAGCAAAAGCCAAGCCAAAGTTTGGAGGTAATAGTAGTGACTTTAAATGTAGCGAGTATGGTTGGTAAAGGGAGAGAATTGGCTGATATGACGAACGGAAGCAGGTCAGATATATTTTGTGTGCAGGAGACCATGTAGAAGGGAAGCAAGGCCAGGAGCATTAGAGTTGGATTCAAGCTGTTCTACCGTTGATAGGAAAACACATGGAGTAGAGGTAATCTTGAAGAAGGAATGTGTAAATAGTGTTGTGGAGGTGAAGATAGTGTCAGACAGGACCATGAGTTTGAAGCTGGAAATCGAAGGTGTGATGTTGAATGTTCCCCACAGGTTGAATGTCACAGGAGAAAGAATAAGTGATAGAGGGTGTGCCCAGGTGAGAGAGATTGATTGGACTTGAATGGTATCTAGGTCAAAGAAACAAACAGAGGTGATGAGGAGGTGTTGGGTAGGTATGGTGTCAAGGAGAGGAATGCAGAAGGACCGATGGTACTGGATTTTGAGAAAAGGATGGAAATGGCTGTAGTGAACATGTGTACCAAGAAGAAGGTGGAACATGAGGTGACATATAAGAGTGGAGGAAGGTCCAATTACAAACTCTTGTTTGTAATGGTGATAGACAGGTTGACAAATGGGATCAGGCAGGAGAATCCATGGATATGATATTTGCAGATGACATTGTGATCTGTAGTATTGTGGGAAGCAAGTGGAAGAGAGTCTGGAGAGGTGGAGGTATGTTCTAGAGAGAGGAAGAGGAATCAAAGTCAGTAGAAAGTTTCATTTGCACACAGAATACATTTGTGTAAAGGAAGTTAAAAAAATCAGTTTGGACATATTAAAACGGGTGGAGGACAAGGAGCACGTGATCATGGTTAGAGGCTATTCTAATGTGTTTGTAAATTAAAATTCAGGTATAAAAATATTGATAAATCACTGATTTGTGCATATGCACTGTTAGAAAATGAGGCCTGATGACTATCAACTGGAAAGAGAGCCTAAACTACACAGAAACAATTCATAGTACAAAAACAGCAAACTGTGTCTTTATCTCATTCCAAAAGACTAGTGTCCACGGACAAATTCCAACAACCCCACATAACTGAGTTCACTGAATCCCTCAAAAGGGGGTGGGTGGGAGTTTGCATATTATTTTTTATGGTATGAATTCTATATACATTCACACTATCATAGCACCTCAGGTCAAAATATTCTGTGATTTATGCACAACAGTACATTCATGTGAACCGTACCTTTCTTGTTGTCTCTCTGAGGCACAGAGTGCCCATTCACACACAGACACACACATACTGCCAGGGATAATCACAGTTCTCTGTGCCAGCTCTTGCCCTGGGATATGGCTGCTACACTCCTCAGATTTTTTAGATAATTGAACAAATTATGTGTGCCTTAATGTCATGTTCTGGGGTAAGTGTGGCTCCTAGCATTAAATACTTGCCCCTCTGTCTATTATTAATTGTGAAACTTGTTGTTATTCAATGTTGTTTTGCTGTGAAGGCATCATTAGTCACAAAATAGATCTCCTGTAGGCTACACTTGCTACCAGTCAGCCAGTTGGCAACAGCAGAAAAACACCAGTAAGAATGAATGTAGGGAGGGTGTATGGTAAACATGTCTGTGCTAGAGACAACGTGCACAACAGCTGATGTGAAAGTGGCTTTTGAAAATAATGATTTCCCAAATAGAATTGCTTTCAAGATTGGCGCATCTTGCTAAACAGAGGTTTAAAAAAATAAACCTCAATGCTGAACTTTTGAATTAAGCACTTGATGTGCAGCAACTGATTTCCACAGCTGTTACCATTTTAACATCTGCCAGTTAACGTTAAAGAAAGTACATCTGATAGTAATGGAAATGCCATGTATTTTCCTTTTTGGATATTCACATATAACAATAGGTATAACAAATTAAAAATTGGAAAAGTTAAACTGTGACTGTAGTGTAGTGTAGTGCGAAAATTGTGTATTAGTCTATCAAGTAGATGTTCAGTTAGAAGAAGCAGGCATGTGCTCAGGCTTTAAACCATGTCTGACTTACTGATAGTCCTTTATAAGAAATCCAGAGAATTACAAAAGTCATTAAGCCTTATCATGGCTCAAACATTTGTGTAAAACTGCATCTGATCCGACTGGGCCTGTGAGCATATCATTTAGCGCTGCAGTTAATCGACTCTGACATTCACAGGCATGTTACATATTGATTGATTGATTGATTGATCATTTATTTTGAGCATATGTTTACATATATACACGATAGGGCATGTAGGAAGGAAAATATTGTCTTCTGGTACAACAGGTGCTCGAAAAGGAGTGGGAAGAAGCTTCTTCCTGAGTAATATGTTTTCTAACAATGATAACTTATCACATTGGACATATCTATATTGAAAACATCTCTAGTAGCTTAATGCTGCCCTCATCCCTGTAAAGCAGGTACATTGATTTAAATTTTGGGAGATTTGACGTTGCTTGTGCTTAGACCCTAACCCATTCCACAATTTAACCCCACATGCAGGCACACAGAAACTTTTCCTAGTAGTTCTCACCATGTGCACTTTAATATTCAAATTGTAGCCCCCATCTCTCTCGCTGAAAATGACTACGTAATTGCCCATATGGAAAAGATATATATAAATCTTATAAAGTTTGTATCTGTCTTGTGTGAAACTTGTATGAAAAGCATACAAGAGTGAAAACAGATATAAGATCCCTTGAAAAATTATATAAATGAAACTTGTATGTTTTGGATACTTACTAAAACAATATATGAAAGTAATGAGAAAGTGGCCACTTTCATGAGTAAATCATATAAGCCTTATGTGATTCACTATATGAAGCAAGCCAAATCTTATGCAAGTCTTTTATTTTTTAAGTTTTTTCTATTTCTTTTCCATATGGGTGAACCAATAACTTTTTGAAATGCACCTTTTCTACTTCAACATACTGCTAAACACTCAATGCAAAATGTTAGTTATGAAATCTAAACTAAATATAAGTTTTGCTTTCAGGTTTTGCATTTATTGAAAAACTACACTCAGGGGTCAATCAGGGATGTTGTAATACTGTTGTATACTTTTCTGCCATCAGGTCTTTGGATAGTTATCTAGTTTAGGTTAAACTCGCATCTTGGGTAACTCATTTGTGGCATGTTGTTATTTACTTCAAACTTTTTCACAACAGAAGTTGTTAGCTTTAAAATAACTGGCTTTTAAATGTTAAATAATGCACATTAGCTTGTACTGATGATTTTGGTTTGTACATTTGTAAAGATTTAAAGGCCTTATACTCATTTTAAACAGTATAACAAAGAGGCTGCTGCAGTAATGCTCAATAACGAAGCAGAATTTAACACTGTAGAAAATACTTAAGCATTAAAAAGTAATGGGTTCCATTAGGTATGGCCAGTGGATAAAAAACGTTTATTGAACTTTAAAAATTCATGTAAAATCACAGGGGCACCTCATAGGAACTGCATTATTTAAAACGTGTCAGTAGCTGAGCAGAAGTCCAATAAGTGGAGAACAAATGTGATTGGTAGCCTCCCGCCATTACATCTATGGTTAAAAAAAAATAAAAAATAAAAAAAACAAAACATTTAATTAACTCCACAGAAAGTGTATGGAAGGATTCTATGTAAGGCGTTGAGGTGTAACGGATTGGGAATGAGTCCAGTTTTCAGGAACCTGTACACATTCTGTCAGTTTTGAAGCTCAAGGTATGATCTATATGAATCATCACGGTTTCAGGGATTTGAAGCAACCTGCAAATCCAAATGCAGAAGACCAAAGCAGAATGCAGTGGGACTGTCTCTAGTCTCTGAATGACTGTTTTGGGGGCTTTGATGTCAGATTGCCAATTGCTGCTGCTGTTTTTTTGCTTTTGTTTTACTTCTGTGCCAACTCTTTAGGCACTGTAGCCAGGCAATTCAAATATGGGCAGACATTTTACATTAAACTGATATTGGTAGCTTATGCAAGTGGCCATACAAACTGACAATCTGTCTATGCCCAGATTTGTTTATAGTTTCAAGTTTTCAACTTTTTTTTATCTCAATTTTAATTAAATATACAAAAATCAAAACAAGAGAAACCCATAACAGCCGGTCTATTAATCTTAGTTTTTTACAGCCTTTAGCTATAAATTGGTTTTGGTCGCTAGAGCCAGGAAGAGCAATTTTAGCTTTTTCTGCTGGTAAATGGGAAAAGGGGCAGCCAAGAACAGAAAATCTTTAAAACGTAAATTTATGTAAAAAAAAAACCCAAACTATTAAATATTTTGAAATCTGAAAATCTCAGAAAGAGAAAAGAAATGTCATAATAAATTACAACTTTTTGCTTTTACTTTGTAAGTGTATGTCAAGTATGTAGGTGTCTTTTTCTTTGGAAAAAGACCCTGTCCTCAGGATTTTGTGAAATGTTAAATCTGTGCCTCACATTCCCTGGCAGTGATTTTCACATTTGGTCTAATGGCCTAAAATCTGATTCTAAATTTTATGTGTAACTCTATTACATCTGTCAATAGAATATTGTATTTCTTTAGTCAGTATAAGCTTTTAATGATATAAGTTTACTTGTGATAGAATGCTGCATGATGATCATTTCCTAGCTTAGAACTGATTGTACTTTTCATTGTTCTGGACTGATTGTTCTTTATAAAACGTGTTCTGATATTTGTATCTGAATCTTCCCACAGCGATAGTAAGAAGTCAAACAAGCAGTTCTGACCTCGCACACACACACACACACACACACACACACACACACAATCACATGCGCACATGCTCACGTCACTGAACAAATGTATTCATTTTTCTTGTGTATAAATAAAGACAATTGCAAGAACAGAGCGCCCATTTCACAGGGCCCCCACTCTGATGTGAGCGCTCTGCGAAACGCCTTTGCAAGTTAAAACTACAGCGTCTGTTTGTGTGTTTTCTCCTCTTAGACTCTCAGCTGAAGAAGTGTCTTTGAAATAAATCTCTTGACAACATCATATGGCAGAATGTCACCACCGAATTCTAAATACCTGAAGAAGAAAAATTACACAGCAGGTTTTATCAACTGCTAAAAAATCAATATGTAAGGAAAATTACATAAACTACAACTAATATCTGATTTAAACAGAAAAACATGATACAAGAAGAAGAAAGAAAACATTGGATTTGACTGAGTTTGTTTAAAAGTTCAACTCCAAAAAACAGCAGAAACTTCTGCTTTAGTTTTAGTTTTCACTTATCCTTTAAAGAAAAATCAAGGATATGTTACTACAAAGGCAAACATCTCTCAACAAGCCTTGAAGACTGAGTGAACAAAACAACATAGTTCTTGGGGGGAAAAAGGAAAAAACAAACAAAAAACAACACTTTTCAATTTGCTTCTTCACTACTTCACCAGTTACAATCACTGCACTACAGTTGAGGATGACAGAGGCAACAACGAAATCCTTCTCACTGTGCAAAGAGTTCTTCCCCCAGGCTAAGTGTTAAATGCTTTAGACCTTAAAACCCCTTAAAGGGCTCATGAAAGTACTCCAGTGGGCATTATGCCAATACTTTCAATCATCACTTAGGACCCACTCTCTGGACGCCATTAGATGATGAATTCCAATTTTCAATTTCAAGCATTGCTGTTTTGGTGGCTTGTGTCCAGAGGGAAGTGTTTCTTGTGCAAACAGCAGTCAGGATAGCAGATTGTGTAATTGTCTACGTCTGCTATTCACGAGGACGGGGGGGGGGGGGCATGGCTTGGGTCTTTGTGGCTTTTTTTTTTTTAATTAGAAAACTATAAAACATGTATAAATCTCATCAATTTGCAAGAGAATAGTTGTTTCTCCTCATTTGATACGTCAATAACTCAACAACATAAAATATGCCGTAAAGTATGGTGTGGATTAAAATCGGTTTGCTATATTTTGACTTCAACTTTCCGTAACAGTGTCCTTTCTCATGGTTTCAGTGCTTTATAAGAAAGCACATATTATGCATATTAGTTTGAATTCAGTGGGAGATAATGAATTTTTCTCTGCGCATGCTCCCTTGATACAAATCTCTCCCTTCTTTTCTATTTTGTGAAGACAGAGCAAGCGATCCCTAAGGAAAAATCACACGAGGGCTGAGGGCTGATTGTGCTATTCAATGGAAGCGTTATTACAATCAGTCCATGGCTGGCAATGCAGACAAATTACTGATAGGGAGTCTCAAAGAGAAGGAGAAAAACCAAAGAAAGGAAACCGAAGGAGATGATATCAGTCTATCACAAATCCTGCCACCACCATTGAGAACTTTTAATTTGTTCAAACTGTCATGGCTGACTACATTTTGAAACCTTTGTTTGTCATCAGATGAAGTGAAATGCATTTGGATTCCTTGTGATACCCAATATATGTGGGAAAATGATTTACTTTTTTCCCCCTCAGTGTGTTATTGACTTAATGGTGTATCATAGCAGTTAGTTGAGGGGTTGAGGGGACGTATACAGAGCTGGACTCTATGTGTGTGTGAGTGTGTGTGAATGGCATTGAGAGGCGAGGGGAGAAATTGGACTGTCTGGCAGTATTATAGCAGCTATCAAACCCTGCTGCTGCAGCAGTGCTCATAATCAGAGCCAGGGAGGCAAATTGACTGCTGAATAGATTTTGAGTTTTGCCTCTTGTTGAAATGCCCTGTCAAAACTGAATAGAATCCTGGCTGGAGGCTTGCGACATTGCATTTTTTTCTTGTGGAAATTATTCACTTATAATAGGGTGGATGACCTTTGACATTGTAGGGATGTGTCATTCAGCTAATGGCCCCATCCTGAGTCAGAATCTGTGCTCATAAACTCGCGCGCGAGAGAGAAGAGGTGGGCTGAATTCATTCCCTCATTTGACATAAACCACTGTAAGCGGGATACTGCTATTAATTCATATTTGTCTTAACAATTGGAAACATGGCTCTTGTTGAAGTGAGAATTGGGTACGAGCCTGCCCAACACCATGAAATCACTGACAGCAGCCCTAAGGGTTCTCTGTTAATTAAATCACCCACCTGCATACGGAAGAAAGTGGCCACATATGTTTATGCTAATGCACACAACATATAGCAAAAGGTCTAATAAACCCTGGCATCCCCGCGAATTGGCAAAATGAGTTCTGTGCTTGGAACAGCACTGCCTTGTGAAACTAAGTAAATCTAAATCAAAGAACGTGTTAGTCACCTACGGGCTTCTTCCAAATCACGTCACAGGGTTTTTTCACAGTCCAACGTATTAGATAGATGCTTCAACCTGCACTGCCACTTGTTCTCAAAGACCCGACTGAGCCACTTAACTGGCCTGTCGTTTGATATTGAATTTGGCAGTTAAAAAAAAAAGAAGTTAAAATTAGAATGTTCCTGAGTGGCCCTAATTTCCCCGGATGACAGTGTTGGTTTTCTGCTTTGGTGGGCACTGCTGTTTAGACAAGGGAGACTACCTGCCATGGGACATTGTGGGTAATAACGCATTGGCATTGCACCAACTTAAAGTAGATCTGACAGCAAGGGCACAGAGAGCCATTACTGCCTGTCTAGAGGATTTATGGGCTATTTAGGTAAATGTGATGGGTGCTTATCGTGGCAAAATTATTACTGTCAGAAAAACTTGAAAGAAAAACAAAATATTTCCCATTGATACAAAAAGGGTTGTATTTTATGCTTTTCATGTAGTTAGTAAAGCAGAGGTTATGTAGAACACACATTTAGAAAAAAAATACAAAAATTCAAGGTCTGTATCTTGTAAACTCTTTTGTTATTATGATCTTTAAAAGAATGGGACACATTTAATCTGAAAAGAAAATCATCTAAACCTAGAAGCCCAAAAACACTTTAAAAAATCACGACAAAGGACTGTTTAATGAAGGGCATTACATCAGAAATTCCTCTCGCTGGAGACTTCACGTAAGATAAACACATGAAATGAAAAGTTTGAAACTGAAACATTAGCTAAGGACTGGAAATCAGTGTGTGCTCGAGGTCAAACTGTGGCTAACTACCTCAGATTAAAACATCACAGTTATTTAAATTGCTTAAGTTGTTATGATAAAGCATTATACCAGGAATTTACACTAAATGCAAAAGGAAAACCATTTTACTATATTTTAGCAGTGCAGAAAGATTAAAGCACTTTGGGAAGAGGTCAGGGTGACATGACAAAATAATTTAAAAAGTACTGGCTGACAAATGTGTTGTCTATATTTGCTCCAAAATGATTCTCTCTCTTGCAGGTGACTGTCAGAATATTACATGTGAATTTAACAATTTTACCGTACCACCAGTTTTTCCAAGTTTTGGCAAACCCACTTCAACTTGCATGATTCAGCTGTCAGTAAGGTGCATTTTTATGTTTACTTGTAGGTTGTTACTTCTTACCTCTTCTCTGTGTAACTAGTTACAGCACATGTATTTATTTTTGGTCACATTTACTTTGTGTGGATTATAGTACACCCATTCATATTGACATGACTAATTTTACTGATTTCATACATCAGACTGTTATTAGTGTTTTGTTATTTTTTTAAATAAATATTTGTAAATTGTTCTCTTGTGTCCTTTCCCATTTTTTGTCATAGCCCATGAGGCAGGTTGTGACAAAATATGGGCTGTTTAGAGATCGTTTTGTGATATTTTGTTGATTTGGTTAATATTTGAATTTTGCACAGCACTGTTCTGTCTGTTTTGGTTGTTGTTTAAATTATTTGTAAATTTTACAATTATTTCATAAGTGGCGTGCTACCGTTGAACCTGTCAACCTGTTATTTCTTATTGATCACAGTAAACAAAAGTGCAACACCTGTTTCGGTTCATAGTCTGGAGTTTGTTGTAGCACCTCCGTTTTGGTGTGCTTTTGTTCAGTGTCACACAGGTTTAAACCTCTCTGATCACATAGGTTGTTCAAGAGGGAAAGGACGGGACAAGACCAATCTGACTTGAGTGAGTTTTTTTCTCTCTTTGGTGGTTGTGTTTGGAGAAGATTTTGTGATTTTGCTTGAAATAATTGGGAGTTTTGGGCTCAATCTTGGTGCATTTCTGAGTTGAGCATAGTTTTTTTTCTCCTTTTCATGTATATTGTTTTTCTAAAGCAGTGTGAACGTTTCCCCAGTAGGTTTAGCGATGTTCCTCTTTAGGATCAGCGTAAAGGGCACTGTAGCGTTACAGCCAACTGTGGTTAAAGCTTTGCTTGGGAGTACATCTGTGGATATCAGTAGAGTTGCTGGTGTATCTTGCCCCCTAGTCCATTGGGCTCTAGTACATCGATACCCGCCACAAGTGCTGTATGACAATTAGGGAGGAGATTTGCAATAGATTAGTTAGGAGAAGTTGGTATTAGATAGAGGGGAGACTTTATATTTGCAGTTATTTACATGTGTACATGAGAATCTGTCTGTTTTGAGAAGTGCAACTGAACTTAAAACATTTACTGCTTATCCATCAGAGGAGTTGTTGGAAAAATGCACCAAGGAGCAGTTGTTGACATTTGTTGAGCATTATTCTGTTCCTGTGACAGATAAACACCTCAAACAACCAATCAAAGTGTCTTTGAAATTAAAGTTATTGGAAATGGGTCTTATTAAGGCTGGCCAAGAAGGGTTTTCTTCTGTGTTTCATCCAATTCCAGAGAAAGTGCTTCACTTCAGTTTTCTGGACTAACTTTTGAGCAACAAGAAGAGCTCCTTTTAATTCAATTGGAATTTGAAAAAAAAATAAACATGAATTGGAAGTTAAAAAGCAAATTGAAGTTGAGATGATTCGTCAGGAAACAGAAAACAACAAGGCCGGGCATTTCTCGTTTGTCCTTGGAAAAACAGGATGCTGATTTAGTGGGAAATTGTCCATTGTGCATCCTTTGGACAATAATGTTTAGTTCCTCAATTTAACAAAAAGGACACAGATTCTTTTTTTTTCTTTTTTTTTTTAATTTAAGTGTTTCTAAAGCAAGAGACTGGTTGGATGCAGAGTGTGCGCTGTTGCTTCAGTGTGTCCTCAATGGTAAGGCAAAGGTGGTCTTTGAACTTTAACGATAGCTCTATTTTACGCCAAAATAAAGACAGCTGTGCTTAAAGCTCATGAGGTCATTCCGGATGCATACAGGCAGAGGTTCAGAACATAAAAGAAAAGAGATAAACAAAGGGAAAAGAACATATGTTCGAGTTTGCCTGAGACTTAATAAGTAATTTTAAACGGTGGCTAGGCGCACTTGAAAATTCCCCATTTAATGACTTGTGTGAGTTAATGATTTTGGAGCAGTTTAAAAACATGTTGTGGTTCAAGTAGCAACATATCACTGACAAAAAAGACACAACTGCTACTGAAGCTGCTGTGTCAGCAGATGAGTTTGCGCTGTTCCATAAGAGTGATTATCGGGAGCGCAAACTAACGGCAGGTTGACGGTGAGAGGAGAGGTTCTAGTTTGTTTGTTTTTTTTGGTTAATCACATACGACCAAGTAAGGTTGACTGGTTTAAATTAGATCCCAGGCACTGACAGAAGTCTGATTAAAATGGATGTCTGCAATTACTGTCATGAAGGGGGTCACTGGAAGGCAGAATGTCCTGGGTTGCAGGCTAAAACCAAAGGAATTAAATCTGCACCTATTACATTTGGTGGATGCAAAAAGCCTAATGATGATTTGTCAATTCCTGCTGTTTTGGATGACTATATCCCTTTTATTAGGGATGGTTTGTTTCCTTGGCAGAAGGTGAGGATAAAGTCCCAGATAAAATTCTAAGGGACACAGCAGCCGATGACTTAGGTTTTGACACTTTCTAATGGTGTTTTTGTGGGACTGTTTTGGATTGCAACATGAGTAAAAAGAGTAAAAATGTTTAATGTTGGTGTTTATTATAGAAAATATTTTTAAGAGAAACCATAACCAGCCATGCTACCTCAATGAGAAATCAGTGTTACACTTCTTTGTTGCTGTTAGCCCTATATTTTTATATTGAGGGTGTGGATCTTTAAAAAAGAAGGCTTTATATATATATTTCTTAATTGTAGTGCAGTTACACTAGAGTAAAAATAGGATATCAACCTCCTTGCAAATAGGAAAAATCTGTGATTTTCCAGTTATTGCATTCAACTTTACAACTGGCTGATTGATCATACAATGCCCTGAGCATCTGGGCTACCACTTTCAGTGACAAGGCAACTCTACAGTTATGCTTAATGGGAAGCAAACAGATTGTAAGCTTGTTGCAGGATATCTGAGTCAGTCTGCGACTCGTCTCTTTTGATGAGTCTTTTAAATGACTCTTCAGGTATTACATACCAATTTGTGGAATAATTTCTGTTTCAAATTTTTGAGGTTCTGTTTGGACTCTGAATGTAAGTAGTTGCATGGATTTCTGTGGATGTACATAGCAACAGATTTGAAACAGTTTACAAAAGATATTCAATTTTCACTGACTTATCACAGTTAATTGCTGTGTTATCACAAACAGATTGTATGTAATTGCCAACTTTACCCCATTCAACTACCAACTGATAACAGACTGGCTCTATTTGTTGCCATTTTATCTCTGACACACCAAAGTTGCTTTCAGACTTGGTCCCAGTTTGTAGCAAACATTTTATTACCAATGCGATTACAAGCTCATTGCACCTGTTCCAGTCTCCAAAAGTTAAAGAAAGGATTAAGGAAATTAATTTTCTTGAAAAGGAAGTAAGTATTAAATGCTACTTAAATAATAGTGAACAGTATATTTTTTATGGGGACTACCCAAGATAAGATACATTCAAAATAAGATACAATATCCATGGTCAGGGTAATGAAAGCATATATCATCTATGCAGTCCAACAATGTGCCTTAGCAGAACAGATGTATCTTATTTTGTTTTTGTGGTCCTTCAAATTCTTGGTGAGCAAAGGACGTTTTTTCCGCCTTAGGTAGACAATAAAGTCATATTCTATTCCTACGCCAATGCCTTGCAGACTCCAAATGCAACCTTTATGCTACTACCGGTTCACCACTCTCATCACTACTCTGCTTCAATTTTTGTCCATATTTCAGCCTCATCAGATGATTTCTGCAGTCATTTTAGTAAATATGAAGACATTATGATACAGACAGAGCTGGCAGCCACTATATGTTCTTCCATTCTGCAATCTTCACAAAGCTTTCTGCACTACATCCATGCTCCAGTGCTTCTTCTGTCCCTTAATCGCTGGTCCTTAGCGGGACCACTGAATGTCATTACCGGCTCCTCTGAGCTGCTGACAGACACATGCTGGGGCCCAGGAATGGCACAAGCTCCCCAAAAATCTCATTACCACCGAGTCACATACATAGCTGAGAGAATGAAACAGAATGTCCACTCTCACACCATCTTCATTACATACCCCGCTGTGTCACTGAGAGGGCAAACTGTTTGAAGACAAATGGTCATTCCATTCTTCTTCTACTTGTCAGCCCTATTATTAAAGTTCACAAGAGCTTTACCTCCTGTGAAAAGCTAACTCGCTCTCCACTTTCTCAAATCACTAATTCCTTCGAAGAACATGCAAAAGCCATTATGTCATATATACGTGTATATTATCATTATATCACAACTTAACAATTAGCATTGGGCGCAGTCTGTTACATGCACATGTGATTGAAATTAATTACAAACTGAGCTTATCTAATCTTAAAGTATAAAATCAAAACTTTGCAAAGAATTTGGAAGTTCAGTGTTCTTGAAAACTGTAGGTCAGGGTTAGTGCAGAACGTTCATCATCAGCTGGTATTTAATTTACCAGGTTCACAATTAGATTTCTCAGAAATGTGCTGACAATCCTTTCTGCCTCAAAACATGACAGAATGTTTTTCTTGATTTAAACTTTAGCTTTTTACTTTTCTTAAATGACTGGATAAAATGTGTTCATATATGTTAAACAGGAACAATTCTTTAATATTTTTTTAATACAGTCTTATAAGAAATTGTTCTGGGAAATGTCCTGGATGCGAGCTAAGTATGTGTTCTTACGTCATATGAGTTATTTTTTTTTATCTACAATGTACCTGGACCCCCACCAATTCGCATACCGCCAGAACAGGAGCACAGAAGATGCAGTCTCCATCGCACTGCACTCTGTCCTCTCACACCTGGACAACAACAACACCTACGCCAGAATGCTGTTTATAGACTTCAGTTCAGCATTCAATACAATCCACCCCTCACAACTCATCAGGAAACTGACAGACCTGGGCATCAGTTCCCTCATGTGCAAATGGTTACTGGATTTCCTGACCAACCACCCCCAACATGTCCAGCTGGATAACCACTGCTCATCTACAATCACAATGAACACTGGTGTACCACAAGGCTGTGTGATGAGCCCTTTCCTCTACTCCCTCTTCACCCACGACTGCAGACCTGCTGATGGTTCTAACACCATCATTAAGTTTGCAGATGACACCACGGTGATTGGCCTCATCAGTGACAACGATGAGGCCGCCTACAGGGAGGAGGTGGATCGTCTGGCTGAGTGGTGCGACAGAAACAACCTGCTGCTTAACACCGAGAAGACCAAGGAGCTCATCGTGGACTACAGGAGGAATGCTGACCCACATCCACCCATCTACATTAAGGGGATGGCTGTGGAGCATGTGAGCAGCTTCAAGTTCCTGGGAGTCCACATCTCCAAGGATCTCATCTGGACGATCAACTGCTCCAACCTGGTCAAGAAGGCTCACCAGCGCCTCTTCTTCTTGAGGACTCTGAGGAAGAACCACCTGTCCTCAGACATCCTGGTGAACTTCTATCACTGCACCATCGAGAGCATCCTGACCAACTGTATAACAGTCTGGTACGGAAACTGCTCTGCCTCGGACCGGAAGGCGTTGCAGAGGGTCGTGAAAACTGCCCAGCGCATCTACAGGAAGCGGTGTCTGAAAAGGGCTGGGAAAATCATCAAAGACCCCCAGTCACCCATCACATGGACTCTTCACCCTCCTGCCCTCTGGGAGGCGCTACAGGAGCATCCGGACTAAGAGCACCAGGTACCGGAACAGCTTCTTCCCCACAGCTGTCAGACTCCTGAACTCTGCCTCCTGACATCAGACCCACGTTAACACATAGACTGGACATACACACACCCACAACCACCTACACACACACACAATGGACAACTGTACCCTCAAACACACAATAATAACATGGACTGAACCACCACTAACAACCACTAGCACTTTATATAGCCTCTTAACTGCACTACTATATAGTTCTGTGTAAATAATCATACGATAATTTTTAATTCTACAACTGTTTACAACTTGCATAGTTCCCATTTCTGTATAGCTGTATATCTCATATTTCTTTAAAGTTCTTTATTTCATATTCTGTATAGTTTTTTTTTTTCATATTTATATCCTGTTCATAGCCTGTACATAGCTTGTACTCACTACAGCCTGTACATACTTATAGTTATAGCATATTCATAACATACTTCATACCGTGTACATATTACATACCGTAATAGACCCATTCTGTAATATACTTACATATCTATATTATTGCTAGCATATATTGTAATATATCTATATCATGGCTAAAGCACTTCTGGATGGATGCAAACTGCATTTCGTTGCCCTGAACCTGTGACATGTGCAATGACAATAAAGTTGAATTCTATTCTATTCTATTCTACCTCCTTAAAAATTTGTTTTAGCATTGTTACTTGAAGGATTCTATAAGAAAATAAAATCACCATCAACCACCATTGCATAGTGGTAGCAATGAAAAACTGAAGTTTGATATTACTGAATGAAAAAAAAAAGAACATTCATACTTTACAAAATCCTTGGACAAAATGGAAAAAAAAAAACCTCTGTGAGTTTGAGTGTCTTGCGCTGGAGCTGCTGTCTGTTACATCGACAGCCTTGATAAACTGGACATCTTGCGGGTTGTTGGCTTTGAGACTGATGGCACAGCTGCTGTAATGGTCTGATCCAAAGGAGCAGCTAACCTAACCTGAAGATCATTCACTGCACGAAACACAAAATACAACTTGTGACTTGTGATACTGTACAGACTAGCGTAATAGTTGGATATTTGCCTTCATTTTTCTTGCAAAGTCTAAAAGTCTGCTGCCCATGTCAGTAAATGGGATAGGAGTTTTCTCCTTCCCTGACTGCAGATTTGCAGAGCGATAAAGAGAAAAAAAATGACACCCTGCAGATGACCCTTTCATATGAAACAGAAAAAGAAGGCAGACATTCTTAGTCTGACAAAATTAGACATGTAGGCACATAATGCTGGTGAAGCATATCTGTGCATATGCTTAATCATGGACATCCATGGCTAACTTGATTGTCAGTATGTTGCTGCATTTTGAGATTAACTAATTTAAAAGTTATAACATTATTTAACCTTCTGTTGTTTGTTTGATTACATCCAATATCACCACAGAAAAAAGAACAAAGCTAAAATATTATTTTTAAAGTCATTAAGTTTTTAACTTTAGTTAAAATTCACAATTATTCTGTATGCATTTCACCAATACCAGCAATTAATATACTAGGCTTCCATAGCCCACTTTGACTCCTGAACAATTAGTATTAAACAAAATTGTGTTTTATGTTCATCAAGACATTGACTTACATGGCTTTTCTTGGGAAATTATCTTGTATAACAAGTACACTGAAAGCTGTTCTGGTGAACAGAGTGACCCATCTAATTACAATGACACTGCTGACTCTAGGTTGATGTCAAGTATACAGCCATGATTCCTATATCTATATATATATCAACTTATTGTCAAAAATGAACCTAGTAAGACGCATTTTTACTTAACTCTTTAGTGGCAGTTCCTGCATTTTATCATCATTTCATTTTTATTTATAATCTGTTAATAATCTAGTAACTAGTAGTCACACTGTCATGACGTTCTGATGGCAAAGTCAAATGTGGGTTGTTGAACTGCATAAGCAGAGTCTCTCGCAGCGTTCCATCGCTGCTGAGGTGGGACGCAGTAAGACAGTCATGCAGAATTTCTTAAATGATCCTGAGGGTTATATAACAAAAAAGTCAAGTAGAAGACCCCCCCTAAAATTTTACAAGCACTGAGTCGGAGGATCCAATTGGCTGTCCATCAAGACACTGGACGATCCTCGACCCAAATTAAGGCCATTACTGGTGCCGACTGCAGCCCCATAGTCATCCAACGGCATCTGAGACTGAAGGGCTTCAAAAACAGCAACTGTCTTCAAAGGCCAATTATTATGTCAGACAAAAACGTGAATGGGATTCACTGTCAGAATAAGAACAGGAAGAAAGTAAATATTGAGGCAACTTATTACTAATGCCTAAGCACGCTATAACTTTTTCTCTTGTCGAACACCTGTACACAACTGCGCTGCACATAAGCGGAAAATTAGATATTAGATATTAATATAGTAGTAACAGTTTTAGAGTCGTGCTTAAGAGATGGGTTTTAGATGTCACAAAAATGTGGGATAAATAACCATTCACCATTAGAAGAAAAGAATGAATTATATTGTTTTTGTTAATACTTGGTTGGCAGACATAAAAGGATATAATATCTTTATATTTCTTTCCGAAACTCTGGATAAGAAGTATAATTAACAGCAGTGTGAGTTTCTATTTTGTGCAATACCCAGCTTTTGTTTTGTTTGTTCATATGGATGCAAACAGTCCAGTGTTAAAATCAGATGCATGGAACACCAGCCTGGATTAGGGGTAATTGTTATGTGAATGCAAAAGCTCTTAATTGTAATGTGTGCTCATTAGTCAAGATTTTTTTTCTGTAGTCCATTTGGACTTATGCGCAAAATGACCAGGTGTGGTTTTGACGAAGCATTCCTAAGAAGACAAAATGTAATTCAGCATGCTAATCACATCTATTTAAAGTAAATCATGGCTTAATTAATCTTGAGTGGCTCTGATCAAAAGGAGATGTGGGTTGGTTTTGCAAGTTGGAGGGTCCTTTGGAATATAATGTGGTGCCAGAGCAATCCAAAGACAACAAATGATTACAGTGTTTGAGATGATGACTACTGACTGGAGAAGTGAAGACAACAAAATGATGGTTATCACACACATCAGTATGCTCTGCATATTAGCCTGGGATTGTGTGTTTGTTGTATTTGGCTGTTCTGTAAAGACGAAGTGATGCCTCTTTGCAAACATATTGTTGAACTGAACACACAATTGTTATATCATGTTGTAGAGAAAACAATTATAGAAATATTTCCAAATGCAACCAAACTATTACATTACTTGAGTTTGAAATTGCCGAGGCTTAGAAAAAGGAAAATTGGGTATAGAGTTGATTTGCACATTCAAGGGAAGACATTAACTTGGGGATCTGGGGTTCTCCCCTAGGACATTTTGGCCATAAGACACTTCATTTCATGCATTGTAGTTGAATTTTATGCAATTTCTGGTTCTCTGCATCAATTTATTGTGGAAATTATTTTGTTTTGACTCTATTTATGTAAAGGAAAATACAAAATCAGGTACCAGTGGATTCTAAACATAGTGGAATATAACAGAATACAGCCCACATGCAATCCGTGCTTTCATACAAATACATGTATGTATTTTCCTCCCTGGGGAAAGCCTCTCTGATTTAATATGATCCTTGGTTTGCAAAAACATCTTTTTATAATTTTCATGCAAGGCCACATCAATATACAAATCTAACCTATAGGTTTGTGCTCCAGTTTTATGGAGGTCTCAGAGTAGGTGTTTATTATGTGACTGAAGACTATGAAAAGGCATCATTTAATCCCCAATTTTCTTTGTCTCTTAGGGTAAGTTATCTCTTTAAATGTACAGTGCTATCCAGTTTACACTGTGTTTGAGCCACTACTCATTTCTCTGTATGTCATGCAGAAAATGGGAAATAGGTGAAGCAATTTAATGAAACATGTGCAAAGATAAAGTTAACGAAAGTATAGAAGGCAGAAGCGGAGTTCGGAGAATTCTAACAAGCTTAATAGTGAATATTTGGTGAGACTACATTTATTCTTCTTATCATTTCTTTAAGCGGTATTATCAGGAATAGTTCTCCAGTAGTTTTTAAGTCAAAGGTTTTTTTGGGTGGGGGTGTTGGCCCATTCTTTGTCAAGAGGATCCCATACTACTTTAGCAGTGCCAAGATCCGAGCTTTGAAGAGGCCAATCCATGAGTGATACCATTCCATTGCATAATCTGGCCATAATCCTCAGCCTTTTCCACCTGTTTCCCTCCCTTCCTTGACAGTCACCATTCCACTGAGACCATGAGGCTTCAGCAGGCGTGCCACCTCGTCTGTCCTCCAAGTTTCCTTTTTTCCCTCCTTTTTCTGCATGGCTCACAGCACATCATTCCAAGATATGGCTTAGAAGTTTGTTGAGACCATGGAACAAGACTTTCATTCAGCGCAGGAGAGGAAAGCGCTGCTCTACTATAGTATAGTGGGGATGGGGTGCTGCTGACATAAACTGAGGATATAGTTAGGTTGTGGAAAGAACACTGAGGATCTCCTCAGTCTCACTGACACGCCTTCCATAATGGAAGCAGAGTAATTTATGGTCTCATGATTACGATAAGGGTAGTATAAAAAGACCCATGTTAGAGTCACTGGGAAAGTGTGGAGTTACTGTATTATCTGACATTGCAATATGAAAGCTATTTGCATTAGAAATATGTTTATCCAGTCAGTGTTTTTTTTTTTTTTAATGCAAATTCTATTCCCTTCCTCTTTCTGTGCACTGTCATGTCTATCACCATTTACAGTACATGCTCAGAGCAATAGAAGTTTGAACCACATGTTTATTCATTGGGACGCAGAGAGTGAAACACGGGATGAACAAGTTGACCTTGCTTTGAATATTGCTACATTTGCATATGAAAGGGAGGTTCATAGAGTTCAAGTTCAGATAACTAGAGAATATGAACGCTCGCTTTCCTCTGTCTCCTCCCACCATTCTTCCATGAGGCATCTGATCTCATTGCTCTTTTTATTTTGTCGATGGTTTATTTTCTTGTGCTTAACACAAATAGATACAAATGCTTTCATGAGCACACATGCCACACACATTCTCTCTGCATGGCTCTCTGTGAAAAAGAACACATAGGCTCATATTCAATCCTATCCCACTTCATCTTGCGCTAAGCTCTTGAACTCTGTAATAGGCACTTAAGAATTCAACAGAGATATAAAGTTTACTATGCGGTTTCTGCACAGTACCAAGGGACTAGTGGTGGCTATGACTGAGAGAAGACGGAAAGAAAAAAAGGAATTGTTGTTAATAGTTAGAGTCCTCCAGATGGGGTCTGGGCTAAACTCACTCTTCACTCTATCTATCCCAGTTAGCGTTCTCCATGGCGCTGGTGTCAAAGTGGAGAATGTGTCATATGATTGTTTGTACCTATGCTATATTATTCTTGATTAATATAAGCTTTTCAGTTGCAAATAATGTGTTAATTGTTCACTGTTAATTTTCTAAGGTGTAGTGGTAACATTTTATTTATTTTGGTATGTACTGAAAAGAGCAGGTATTTATTGATAAGCGTCCTGTTATTAGCTGGATTTTACTAGTATAGTGAGGCTAGCTTTATGTACTTATATGATGTCCTGTGCTAAGCCAAACTAAGCTTAACCAGAGCCCAACTATAGGCAGTGTAATACACAGTCAATCAGAATAATAAAAAGGAACAGAAATAACTGAAATAGTCTACAATTCAACTAAAGCCACTTGCTAGATTTTCTTTAATAAATCGGAGTGGAAAGAGGTGATAGGCTAAAAATAAATAAATAATAATGTTATACACAGATGTAAACTTTTACATTTCTTTTATGTATAACATTTTTTAATGACAGTATTTTCATATTTCATAAATGACTGATTAACCTTTAGCAAATCAAATATGACATCAAGTCCAATCCAGTTCTTTAAGAGCTAGCTGTTACTGAGTGATGGATTTGGAAAGTCTGAGTAAATAAGTAACAAATTATTTAGATACACGCTTATGGGCTTTGGGTTATAGTTAGTTAGCTACTCTTCTTCACATGAGTGTCAAGTCAGTTTCAGTTCCAAAGCACTCTCCTATATTTAATGGAGTTTGATATAGTCCTTCAAGAGTTCTACCACACAGGCAAACTCAGTTAATGAAGAGGTTAATAGTTTCTTTCTTGGGAACAATGCAAAGTTAATGCAACTGCTTAGAGTACGGAGGTGATCATCTTCTTTGTCAAGGAGAATCCCAAATCAAAGGGCAAACCATAGAATCTCAAATATACCCTGCCAGTAAAGAAAAAGGATGTTATGTATGTATACCTATCTATCTATCTATCTATCTATCTATCTATCTATCTATCTATCTATATATATCCTCTTCTTCTTCTTCTGTTTGTCTACCACCACTATGTCCGGTTGGTTAGCCACCACCATTTTATCCGTCTGTATCTGGAAGTCCCACAGGATCTTAGCTCGGTCATTCTCCACCACCATTGGGGGCATCTCCCATTTTGAACTCAGGACTTCCAGGTTATACTCGGCACAGATGCCCTGCCTGCTAGCATCTTGCACCCTGCTGTTATGTGCTGGATTGTCTTTACACAGCCTGCAACTGGGGTCTTGCCTTGTGTGATAGACCCCAGCCTCTATGGATCTTGTGCTCAGAGCTTGTTCCTCTGCTGCCATGATTAGTGCCTCTGTGCTGTCTTTCAGTCCAGCTTTGTCCAGCCACTAGTAGTATTTCTGGATATCAGCCACCTCCTCTATCTGCCGGTGGTACATACCGTGCAGGGGCCTGTCCTTCCATGATGGTTCCTCGTCTCCCTCCTCTTTCTTGGGTTTCTGCTGCCTGAGGTATTCACTGAGCACGCGGTCGGTTGGGGCCATCTTACTGATGTATTCGTGGATGTTTGTTGTCTCATCCTGGATTGTGGTGCTGACACCCACCAGTCCCCGACCTCCTTCCTTCCGCTTAGCGTACAGCCTCAGGGTGCTGGACTTGGGGTGAAACCCTCCATGCATGGTAAAGAGCTTTCTTGTCTTGATGTCAGTGGCTTCTTTCTCCTCCTGTGGCCAACTTATTATCCCAGCAGGGTACCTGATCATGGGTGGGGTGTAGGTGTTGATAGCTGGATCTTGTTTTTACCGTTCAGCTGACTCCTCAGGACTTGCCTGACCCTCTGCAGGTACTTGGTGGTTGCAGCTTTCCTAGTGGCCTCTTCATGGTTTCCATTTGCCTGTGGGATCCCCAGGTACTTGTAGCTGTCCTCTATGTCTGCAATGTTGCCTTCTGGTAGTTCAATCCCCTCCGTTTTGACTACCTTCCCTCTCTTTGTTATCATCCGACTACACTTCTCCAGTCCGAATGACATTCTGATGTCATTGTTATACATCCTGGTGATGTGGATCAGTGAATCAATGTCTCGTTCACTCTTGGCATACAGCTTGATGTCAACCATGTATTATATTAATCGCATTTCATTTTGCATGAGCAAACAGACTCGAGAAAAAAGGGAAAATATACGCACTTAACATGTTTATTGAACATCTTGAACATTCATGTTAAGAAAAAACACCGTAAACATTTATCCACTCTCTCTGTCACTCTTGGGGAGGCACTTGAAACAAGGAACCAAAGCTATTTAAAGTGCGTGTTCTCAACGATATTAATAGGTCTGCAGTTTTTTGCAATCCACTTGGCAATTGTGTCAGTCAATATTTCCAAGGTAGACTTACTGAGTCCCCGATGCTCTGCGAGTGATTTGTCGCAAGCTGGGTGACACGTTAGCCAAAGTCCTAGCAGCATCCCTGACTAGCGTATGCTTCGCCTCAAAGTGATATTTTAACCTGGAAGTGCTTTGGTGAAAAGAAAATTCGTTCCTGCACAATGTGGATAATACTTTGTCGGCTGACTGTTGTTATTTTTTAATACTCAAATTTCCCATCAAGAGGGCAGATGTGCATTTATCATCTTCCATATTGAGTTGATTGATTCAGCTGCCCATCACTAACAGATCAACTGCCCATTTGCGCATGTGCGAAGGTAACTCTACTTGGACAAACTGCCCGGAATACGTTGACGGACACATTTAAGGGATTTTGAGCCATTCTGCACACCAGATGCGTTAATTACGTTGACCAAGTTGATGGTGATGGCGGATCAATTTGCGTTAACGCGTTAATTTTGACAGCACAAATGTGTGTGTGTGTGTGTGTGTGCATATATATATTTACCATCAGTTTGATATGTATGTTCAGCTTTAAAACATGAACCAGGGCATTGGAGGGCCTTCAAAGCACTCACAAACTTTAAGTTATTGCAGTGGATATGTGCAACATTTGCAGTGGAAAAAAAAAAGATAAATAAATAAAAAATAAAAGTAGGAGAGGAAAATCTAAGGAAAGACAGTGGTTAGTGGAGCAGATAATAATGATTAAATATAAAGATCAATGATTAACTAGTTTAGCCTTCTGTAAATGTAAATATGGGTGGGAAACACTTGAATGATCAAACTTCTATTAGCATCACATTATTTCTTGTGTTTACTTTGAAGTTTACTATTACTTCACCTATCTAGCAAAGCAGCCTAGTTGTACTGAGTACAGTGCCCTCTCCTGGGATTCAGCAGTTCAAAATCCACTCCCATTACTCAAAAGCCATCAAAACAACTGGCATGTTTTTGCAGTAGTCTGTCATGTTTTTATTTATTTATTTTTTTATTTTTATAAAATGTGTAACTATGAATCTCTGTGTGTGTTACGTGAGTGACAGTTTAATTTTCACCACCTGCATTATTGGGCCACTTCCTCTGTGAAATGTAAGAGAGCACCGTCAGTGTGACAATGGTGGTGCCGGTGACACTTTCATTCATTATCATATATGACTCTGCTAAGCTAAGGTTATGTTACTAAACGTAGTGTTATCGAGTTGTTTGCTATAGTGTTACCTGTTCTTTTCTTCAACGAAAAGTTTAACCTTTGGGAACATTGTTCTAATAATATTGACTTTTTTTTTTATTACTTGCCTTCAGCCAAAACAGACAAGGTTATTTTTTCTCCGCAGTTAAAATAATACACTCACTAACTCAGTTTCCCCTAGTTTAAGTCTAATTTTTTCTCTAACTTGTCTGGCAAAGTCGTGCTGTAGCGGTGCCAGAAAGGTCAAAAAACAGTTGATTTTATGCTGATATGATGGAATATGACACAGCTTGATAAAATACAGCTTGACGTGTTGTCAGCTTTCTGATTTTCATTAGAGTTGAATATCTTATCCTTGCCTGTGATTGCAGAGGGGATGCTGAGGAGGACTGAAGATAGGAAATTTTGAGGAAACGAACAGGTGGCTCAATCTGTCTCCACATCAATCTCCTGGTGTCCTGCCCTAATTAGAGTGCGCTCATCCACCACACCTGCTAAAATACTGCTGTTGTTATTCTCAAATCATCTTGTTTTTGTAGCAATAATTTGCTGTTGAGACACTTAAGATTTTGATTGCTCGTGCAGTTATGAAATTAAAGATGTTGGAGGAATTGAGGACAAGGATTATTTGTTGGGTGTGCCGAAGGAATGCTTGAAGACATTTCTTTGAAAACTGATCCTATTTTAAAACTCCAGTGGTAACTCCATCTTGATCTTCTGTAGCCAGAAATTACCCTATTTGTTATATTTATTTAGCCCATAAGATGGCTTAGGAGTTTGGTTAGTGGCTTGCATCCATAAACCCTATGTGTGCAACACACTGGCACAGATACACAGATCGCCAAAACTGGAGCTGGATTTTTTGGATGGATTGGGAATTCCATTTGTTTTTTTCTTTTCTGGCTCGTTGGATCTTTGCATAACAATGCTCCTAGTAAACCCGAGTAAGTAAAATAAATAAGTAAATACAAAATAAATACAAATACACATTTGTTAACTTGATTATTGAAACCAAACAATAATCTGGTTTCAAAAGGTTATGTCTTGTTCAAAGTAATGAACACAGAAAGTTGTGGTAAATTTTAAAATACATGGCTGAATATAAAGTTTTTGTCTTGTCAGGCACTGGGTGAGTAGGCAGGGCTCACAAAGGCAATTCAAAGTGTTCATGTACAGATAGACGATTTTTGCGAAACAAAGACAGGTGAGAAAACATCCAGGAAGGGAGGTGGTTCCAAGGGGGCTCGAGGGGATCCCCTCGGAGGGATTCCAACTTGCAAACCAAACCAGCAGCCACTCCACACAATCCGATCTCATTCACTCAACATGTCTCCAGACATGACGACAAGGGGAAGACAAGGATCACTGCGGAGATGCCACAGAAACCACTTGTGGAGATGACAGAGATGTAGGAGCCAGGGTTTCACTATCAAAGTAGATCAATGAGTCTATCCACACCTTAAGTAAGAGCCCATGATTGCTTATCTTCAACAGGTGGGGACCAGCCACAGGTCCACAGATGACTTTGAACACAAAGCAAAGAGAGAGAGAAATGAACAGAGAAATAGAATCCACTGGAGAGCCCGGGTCCTGACAGTTTTACATACAACGCTTACAACCCATATGGAAAAGAAATAGAAAAAACACTGTTAACCTTTGCTGTATTTTTCACAGTAAAATACCACAAAATGCCCAGTAACTTACCTGAAAACATTTCTACAGTTAATTACTGTAATTTGCTTTGCATTATGGGTATATTAAGGTTATTTACATTTACTTACTGTATTTTTTAAAATTGCGGTAGTAGTTATACCTACCGTTAACACATTAGCAGTAGTGCTACTGTATTATGTGATTTGAATGGTTCATCATACTGTTTGTGTATTTTTACTCTTTCAGTGGTTGGTTGCAATAGTGCATTACATTTTAACTCTTTCACTGCCAACCATTTCCAGATTTTCCTCCAACCTATGCCATTTGTCAGTATGATACCAGTGAAAGTATTATGGTTTTGACTTTTTAGGGGACTTGCCTGTGTGAAAGGTTCAAGAATTCTGATCATCTAATCTGCTGCATGCAGTTGTATGCACATGCACAGCTGCTGCAAATGTGTGCTTGCCACTGCGTTGCCATAGAGATCAATTCAAGTGACAGCTGCTCCTGGGGAGAGGGAAAAGAATGCAGAAAGGCCTCCTTGTAGGGAAATTTTATAAAGCAAGGTTCTCCAAATCTCTCCCAAAATTCTGTGTTTTCTTAATTGACTTCCATTCATATGTAAAGACTATAAGGTTAACTACAAATAAAAAAAGCAGAATTCACATTGCTGCATCTCCATCACTTATCTCTGATTAACCCTGAACAAGATTCACACTTCCTTTTGTTAATTTTTTTACTTGCCACTATTCTGTTGTTGGATTTCACTTAGGTTGTTGCTGCTGTCTGTTTTTGTGTAATTTTGTACTTGTGACAAGTAGTGAATAAAGTTATTTAAAAAAGACGCAGAAAGGCGAACTTCAGTCAGTGGAGAATATTGTAATAATTTGGCGGAGGCTTCTCAGTCGAGCAGTAACTGAATTGCTCATTTACTGAACGTGCAACATGTACAGAACTCTTCTGGGAACTAGTCAACCCAACTTAGTGAAACACACACTGAATGCATGCTGGCCCCGCCCACCCACCTACCTCTACCAACCACCACTCCATATCCTGACTGACATGACCTGTGATCCAGTGATTGACAGGAGAGGAAAGACAGGCCAACTTTGTTAACTCTTCCTTACGATATGCTCGAGAGGACAAAAGATTTTGCACCTTGTTATTGTTGGACCTCTGTGTGGAAACTGCAAACGGGATGTCATAAGGTAATGCAAAGGACTCTCCTACCTAACATACTCGTTTATTAATTTTTAAGAGCATATATATTTTTTGTGTGGGGGGGGGCTTAAAATCGGTGTTAGCTTGGTCGAAATAGCACATTAGCTGAATTATTCTGGAAAAAATAGGTTGTGTGTGTTTTTTTTCTTTTCTTATTTAAATATATATTTAGATATATTTTTTCCACGGGGAGGGGCGAGGAACACAGGCGCAACGACAGTCTTTGTCTTTTTCCCGCCGAGTGTGGTGCATTGTCCTCCTGCGCTTCTGTTCTATGACTATTGAGAAGCTGGCCACGCTAACAGTGGGACATTTAGCTTCAGCTCTTTGAAAGACAAGACAAAGCAGCAGGTAAAAATACACATTTAATGAGAATAAAGAAAGACAACTTTTTTTTTGGAAATTTAGAGACTGCTAAAACAATCGTATCCAGTTTTGAGCTTGCTCATGTAGGTTAGCCTGCTTTATTTAATTTTGTGTGAGCTGCAGTACACAACATTAAAAAGTTAATATAACATTAGGTTGGTGGCGCGAGGAACTCCAACCTAAGTTTAATATTTATTATTTTTTTAAGTGGGAAGGGGAGAGCATGTTTTTTTTCCTTTAATACAACGTCTTCCAGGGTCTTTTTCATAGGAAAACCATGTAACGTCTGTGTTAGGTTGGTCAAAAGAGCAATTAGTTGAATTATTCTGGAAAAGATGGGTTGTGTGTTTTTTTTTCTTTTATTTACTTATGTAAATATATTTTTCAAGGGTTAAATAAATGCAACATTAAATTAACAATTGTCTCTCTGTCTTTTCCCGCCCAGTGTGGTGCATTGCTGTCCTCCTGCCCTTGCTGGCCGCGCTGACAGTGTGATGTAGCCTGAGTTCTTTGAGAGACAAGACAAAACAGCAGGTAAAAAGACATATTTAGTGAGAATAAAGGTAGACAACATTTTTTTTGGAAATTTAAAGACTGCTAAAACAATCTAACCCAGTTTTGAAGTTTCTCATGCAGGTTAGCCTGCTCTAATCTCAACTGTGGTTTATTGTTTCATAGGTTCCATTTAAAAAGCCAAGGAAAAGGTCTACCAGGGAAAACAATGAGGGTGATGTTGCCATCAAAAGGGGGAGATCTGAACTTGATAGCTATGGTTGCATCAACTGGCAACCCACAACCCTACCAGAAGGAGAAACGACTGAAACTTTGGAGACAAAAAGACAGACTATGTCAACTGTCTTCAGATCAGCAGGTCCTCAAGCAATTGAAACAACAGATGTAAATACTTATATGTCTTTGACTTATATTTACCAGAGGCACATGCTTAATTCTTGGCCTGCCCCCACCTTATGTGAGGTTCAAGAGCAATGGCCATTTCTTTTTACTAAAAGAGGCCTCTGCACTCACTTCCACACACTCACAGATATTGAGGTAGAGACACGTCTCAGTGAAGCCCTTCTTACGAAAGGAAGGAGAATTTTGAACTTCTTTCAAAGCCAGAGACTTCAGTGGAACAAGGAGATTGAACATCTGCTACGTGAGTGCGACAGTGCAAAGCTGAACCACAACCAGATCGCCACAGCAGCCATCCTTCTTCTGATGAAGTACTTCCAAGAAAAAGAGGACTCAATCTTCATCTTGGCTGACGTAATTATATTTAAAATTTTACACATGCACTCTCAATACTGTCAACATAAACAAAGGAAAAATATTTCAATGATTTTGGGTATCATCATTCAAATCAGTTCCTTTTGTGTTTTAAAGGCTTTTTCCACCAAGATGTCTGTTGAGAGAGAGATGACCTTACCCATCACACCAAGGGTAATAGCGCTTGGTAAGTAAATAGTTTCAATCCTCTTGTAATATTTTTGTAAAAAATCTATGTAATTATTGTGGTATTTGTACCCACAACAACTTACGTAACAGGGGTTTGTCTGTTTTATATTGTATAAAAATAGAATACACACAGTTTGCTGCTGTTTCTCTTATTATTTATTATACACAATGACCAACAGGAAAAAACAGCCTAACATTTCAGCACAGGCCAAAATGCCAAAACATTAGGCAGTTTTTTCCTGTAATTGATCATAATTTTCATTACATAATAAATAATAAGAGAAATAGCAGCAAACCGTGTGGATTCTATTTTTGTACAGTGTGGGGCCTGCTATCCAGCATTCTTGTGGAAACCTTATTTGTAAGGGTGAGCACATTGTCTTATTGGACTCTTGTCTGTTTTTAGGGAATAATTTCATGTCTGCAAGCCGCTGGATGATCAGTTTGGAGGGCAAGGTATTTTATGAGCCTGAGCAGATGCATGACTTTGCCAGCACCCTTGCTGTCTTCTTTGCGTCATACTACGTTTTCAACCTTGAGTATCAGGAGTCAGCGTCCATCACACTGGAGATGATACAGAGGTAAATACTTTACACCATTAAAGCTTTCACCATTTAAGAATGAAATATATGTGATAGCTTGACTACAGTTGCAGAAACATATAGGTGATTGCTGTAATGTATGTTTTAATTTTGAAATTAAAGCAGCCTTTTTTCCGTTAAAAGGTTCTTTGTGAGGATCAATCCAGACATGGGAACAAAATGCCCTGCAAAACTTGGTACAAGCCGCAAGACAGGTCGTGTCGTAAAGAGGAAGGTTACAAGCATCAGCCCTCGGATCACCACCGTCCTCCAGCGGCTCTCTGAGTTTGAATGGAGGACTTCCAACTAGGTAAGAATACAGAGATGATAATATCTTTTACATAGCTGATAATTATATACATACTGTACACACATCCATACAACAGTATGAATGATCTCAGACAGATGTGAACAAGTGAATAACCTGAGCAAACATGAATATTGATGATGTGTCTTTGACAGGTGGTGATAAAGACTACACTGAACCCGACCATCCTGGTAACGGAAATCTAAATCCCATGTCACATTCTATTTCCTGGGACCCACTGATAATTATTACATTTTGTAAATAATTTTTGTTTTACAATTGTAATAGCTTATCTAATGTTCATGCTGGTGGGTTTGTCCTGTTTTTAGTGGAATGAAAAACTGTTTTCCTTAAAAAAATCAGATACAGAAAGGTGAAGGACTGTGTAGTTTTCATGTACGCTTCTATTTATTTTGGTTATTGACATTGTTTTTATTCAGTTGAAAAATGTTTTTCTTGTTAAAAAAAATTATCAACAATAAATGTTGGTTTAATTCACTATTCTGAGACTACTTTATTGAATTATATTGTTTTTTGTAAATGTTCTTATATTGAATATGAATGTTAATATTATTTTATATGCTGTAAAACACAATTACAGTCTAAACAAATTATACTGTACACAATTACAGTGTTATACCATAAACCACATTTGCAGTACAGTGATACTATAAAACTTAATCACGGTAAGTCTTTCTAACTGTAAACCACGTTTACAGTAAAGCTGCATTACCACAAACAACATTTACAGTAAAGCTGTTATACTGTAATATATGTTTACAGTAAAGTGGTTGAACTGTAAAACATCACAACAGTAAAGATACTGTAGATCAGTAATTACAGTAACTTACTGGCAATAGTGTTGCCAGTAAGTTAATGTAAAAATACAATAAAATGTCTAACAGTGAACTTATAAGAGACTTGCATAAGATGTGGCCTACTTCATATATTGAATCATATAAGGCTTATATGATTTACTCATGAAAGTGGCTACTTTCTCATTACTTTCATATATTGTTTTAGTAAGTATCCAAAACATACAAGTTTCATTTATATAATTTTTCAAGGGATCTTATATCTGTTTTCACTCTTGTATGCTTTTCATACAAGTTTCACACAAGACAGATACAAACTTTATAAGATTTATATATATCTTTTCCATATGGGAATCTTTGCAAGTGCTCAGTGTTTTCTCATCGAGATGCATGTCATATTCTTCATACGATAGTTAAACTCACCCCATACTTTTGGGAGCATGTCTGGAGTCACTGCAGAAACTCATAAATCTCCTCTTTTTAACATAGGTTTCAGTTGTACTGGTGAAAAAGCACTTTGAAATCAGATGATTTCTTTTTTCAAAATACTAAGTTTTTACAATATTTTAAGGTTGAAAACATTTTTAAAGCAGCATCAAATAACTGTCAGAGTCAAAGTGCTGGCATTTCTATCAGCAGGGTATTAATTATATGTGTTTATAAAAACAATACCTTTGCTTATAAAGATTAATGAAGCTACAGAAGTCAGACACTTATTTTCTTCTGTGACTCTGAAAATTACACTCATTTGTCATGTAATTAAAACTTTGGATAAGTTGTTGTTTGTGTGTTTGTGCTTGGTAATTACAAGAGACACTATCAGTATAAACACGTTCTGTTTCTAGTTTTCACCAACAGTTGCACACCAATACACACATCATACATCATGCTGCGTGTTAAAAAAAAATGCAGTGCTTTCCACCACAATTAATCATGTGAAAAGTGTGTACAGAATACTGTGTGCCTGTATTTGAGCAGTCATAATTAAAGCAAATTATACTGATTTAGTTTAAGTTCTTTGGGGTAAAAAAAAGTTTGTTTTATTAAAATTTTAGCATTTCACATTTTGTTAGTTTTAGACTATATTTCAATAAAAAGTAAAGCCACTTTTGTTCTAGTGCTGCTTAATTACATTTTTGTATAATCTTGAAGTTTTTAATTTTCATGCCTTCCTGCAGCTATTTGTGTCTTTGTTTATTGTTACCATGGCTACAGATGTTACTCCCTTCTTTTGCCAGGATAAGGGGAAAAGCTTTGTTTTTGCAATTAAAACTGTGCCGTCTATGCTTAGCTGGCTTTTTTGTTAGCACATCCTCAACCAAGGCCAGTGCCTCCTTTTGTAATTTTAAAGTAAGTGACCTGGATCCACGCATAATTTAATGGTTTCTTCCTTTGGCTGAGTTATTGTATAATCTTGCAGACATACAGACAAACGGCACTGAAAGTATAGCTCTGCCAAGGCCTCACCCTTCACCTTGGCTCATGCCTTGGATGAAGAATAAATGGTTTCAATGCACGTAACTATGAAAAGGATGAAACAAACAGAAAAAAAGATGCCATTGCATGAACGCCTTATACCGTGCATAATGTTGAAGGTCTCTATTTCTTCTTTTGCAATTCTGTTTAAAATTTGTATAGTTTTGAGAGTTCTGTGCACATACTAGTTTGTAATGGACATATCATTCCTGCTGATCCATTGCCATGGGTTTTTGGGAGGGACCCTTAAATAAACATAGTGATTTATGAATTAATTCTGAGTCTTTCTGTCAGTGATATACGTATTTTTTTTTATTATTGTAAAACTATTACATCAGAAGAGCAAAATATAATTCAGAAGCCATAATTGAAAATTCTAGTATGGCCACCTTAATACGTGTTTCCAATTTTTTTAGCAACCCTCAAGATGATGACTTAGATGTCTCAAGATCTCAACATGTCTCATGTGAGTTCTTCTTTTACTTTTTTGGGATTTAGTTAAATTGTGAAAAATATTTACACTGTATTACAAGCATACAAGCATTTATGAAGGAGTGGCTTGGTGTAAAGAGCGCACTGAATGAGTGTGGGACTATAATGGGATGTCACAATTGAAGCAGCTCAGTTTGTCATATTTCTTTCCTTCTGGATTTTTCACCATCAACATCAAGTGGTCTTACTGCAATGTGAAAATGTTCAGAAACCACAGTAGCTTGGGAACTAAATGACTGCTGAGGTGTATGGTCGACAGTGATCCGTTGAATCAATAAGTAGTTTCAAACTTCCTGTGGCATTAACATCAGCACAAAAACTGTGCGCTGGGAGCTTAATGGTGTGTGATTCCATCTGCAAGATTCCTTAGTGACAGTAGCCAGTCAGTGTTATATATCGGTAGTCTATAGTGCTATACACTGCCATGCATTAAACTCATAAGCGCTATATGAGGGCTCAGTAACTCTGTGTCACCACTGAATTTGAGGTGTCATAATTAGTATAATGGGTTTTCTCTCTGAACTGGGGCCATGATTAAGAGGGATGGCCGGGGGCACTCGTATTGTGCCGCTAGAGGTGAAATTCTTGGATCGGCGCAAGACGGACGAAAGCGAAAGCATTTGCCAAGAATGTTTTCATTAATCAAGAAGTCAGATCTGAACTGAGAATTTGTGAGATTAAGAATTTCTATTAAGCTAGCTAAAGAAAGAGAAAAAGAAAAAGAAAAAGAAGGCATTCTACACCATGAAAAGTGAGAACATTGATGTCTGACTTGTTCTTTTGCATAGCTGAGTATAAGTGTGGATGTTCTATGAAATTTGCCACAACAGGATTGTTACACTGCGTATTTCTTTCTGTGGGTGCAAAGACCAGACAAGAAAGACACGGATGTATTTTGTAAAGAGAGGCAATAGAGAGAGGCTCCACTTATAAGTTATATAAAATCACTACAAACACATCAAACACCATGATAATCTTAAAGGAGAATATAAAATTGGGATTACAAATTGGGAAAGTGTGGAAAAATGCGGCATTATAAACATTTAATTTGCCCTGCTACAAAATTCAATGCAACACAAACAGCAGAGCTGGACATTAGACTATGTACAAACATGAAAGCAGTAAATGAAGCACAGAGCAAACACAGCAGCTGTGGTCATACTTTCTTGGTGTTGTGAGCAAAGCACATGGGTCATCGGACTGGTGGGCCTCTGAGTTGCTGGTGGACTCAAAATCGACGTGAGGCTAATGTGAACATCATTCATGAGGAAACCTACCACTTACTCACCCCCAGAAGTCCACTGGAGCCTGTAAATATTCACTGGATATTTTTGGTGGCAAGTTGCACTGCAAAGGACAGATCCAAAGCATTGTGACTGACAAATTTAAAATTCACCCACTCATAGCGTATGCCATCTGCAGATAAATTGTAAACAAGTTACAGCAGGTCCTTGTCTGTGGAAATGAGTCTTAGTGAGGAGTGTGTTTGAAATCGTGTGCAACAGAGGAAACCTGGTAAGCATGGAACATTGAATAGTAAAACTGAGAGAATACCTGCAAGACAACACACAGCATGTCATAGACACAGTATGTCAAGGAGCTGCTCCAGAGGGTAATGGCTGTCCTGAAGAAGAGCACAGGTAAAGCCTTCCTCTGTGTGGATGAGCTTCTAGGCTTGAAGTAACGTACAACACAGTTGTACACATTAGAGGAATCTGTTGACAACCGTACCAATACTTGCATACTACTACATGAGCAAGCCCACTGCTGTGCTGGCTGACGCAAGAAGTGATGGATTGGGGGATGCGGTCCTTCAACTCTGTGGGGAGCCTTGGAATCCTGTGGCATATTGCTCCAGCAGTATCACAGAAACAGAAACATGCTACACCCAGACAGAAAAGGAAAGTCAGGCTGGTGAGTGGTGTTACCTGGTTCGTATTTGAGGTGAGGGACAAACGACTGCAAAGTCCCAGTACGGTGCGTCAAAACAAGGATTTTATTGAAACACATATGGGGGGAAGTCGAGCACGATCACTCAAACAGCATCGATCTTCCCCGAACAAGAGCTTGGGTGTGATATTTATACACATAATATACGTGACTGCAGATGAAAAACAACATGCATATTCCAGTAATTCTATCTCAGGAGATATTCTAAAAAAGAACAGTTACTTTCTTTGTTTGTCCAGACGCTTCCTGTTATTCCACCCTCTGCGCTTATCAGAACTAAACTGTCACGTATGCCGGTAAACAACATTTGCAGTCAATTTACTCAGGCAGACTATGTGTCTGTGTTGTTAACCTTAGTGCATGACCCCCCTCTACGTCATCTGTTACCAGGCAAACATCAATAGCACAGGGCACACGGCCTTTATTTCATCTCTAGACAACATGTATAATATGTGTTAAATTGTACTGTAAACATGTAGGCAATTCTTTCAACTTAAACCTTACTCCATAGATCAGTCGAACTCGCGCCGGCTGTAGCTTTAAACCATTAATTAACTTCAACTCTTTAATAAGCACAAAAAGGCAATATATGTGTATATAAGATTATAATGTAATTATACTAACTCCTGAAATACAGACTTTAATATAACATCAACCGTTTCAATAAATGTGTCAATGAAATGATAATAATGATAAATCATAAGTGATGCAACAGTAAGAATAATGATTATGGATAGTAACAGTAAAATAATATTTCATCCCGACAGTGGGCATGCAAAAAGTTTGACATGTATGTCAGTGAGCTGGAGCAATTTACCAATGCTTCCCAGACTCTGTGAATCTTTTTAATCACTCGGAGTAAAAATAAACTAGAACTTTGCTTTGTTGATCATTTCTTAATTGATTCAGCAGAAGCAGCAAATAATTAGAAGAACAGAAATGAATCACAAAGTGTTCTTGTCTGCAAGTACATGATGTTTTATGATTCATTATGCATTAAAAATCGTAGCAAAGAGGGAACTGTGCAGTTTTGATGGGGATAGCAAATCATATTTTGTAAATCATCATGTTTTCTGTTTGCACTGTGCAACATATGGCCCAAAAGCTGCCATCAAAGACTGTCTGAATAACAATATAATCACAGGTAGGTATACAGATTCATGCAGAAAAAAATAATCTGCCGCTATCATTATGTATGATTTTCACAGATTTGCACAGCTGCAGAAGTTAAAAAGCACAACTACACTACAGTGTAGGTTCAACTATGAGAAAAGCCTTTGCTCATGATAAACAAATATTTCAGTATAAAGAATTATATTTTGGATTTAGGAATCAATCCCCTAAACTGTCGTGTTACTATGTCTTTGATGCATATGAATGGAAAACATCCTTCTTTTTCAGCTTGCTTTACTAAATGTATATACATACACATACATGCCATCTAACTAGCAGGTGCATTGAGAGGTGCAGTGTGTTCAGTGATATTGCACATTGAGTGTGTGTGTGTGTGTGTGTGTGTGTGTGTGGGGGGGGGGGGTGCTGTTCCAACTATACTAAATAAGGTTATAATAAATACAGTTTAAAGAGGTAGGGGTGTTGGTTGCATTGAAGTATAAATACAAATACGATTTATAAATAAGGTTTAATGTCCATGAGTGTTGGCAGTGCAGTTATCCTCCAATCAGGGTGGAGGTAGGGCATGTTTGACAGCCTGTGGGTAAAAACTTCTGTTGAGTCTGTTTGTCACCTGATGGTAATGTTTACCAGAGGGAAGGGGGGGAGTGAGTGTCCAGGGTGCAAGGGGTCTTTAATGATGATGCTTGCTTTCTGCTGAAGTCTGCAGCAGATGTCTCTGAGGGGAGTTAGTGAAGTGCCGATTGCCCGCTCTGCTGCCCTCACCACCCGCTGCAGTTTCCTCTTGTCCTCCGCGGTGCAGCAGTTGAACTAGAGTGTGCAGCAGTAAGTCAGAAGGCTCTCGGTGGTGGAGCAGTAGAAGTTTACTAGCAGTTTTTGGGGTAATTGGGCCTGACGTAGTTTCCTGAGGAAGTACAGCCTTTGTTGTGCTTTCCCTACATGGTGGGAGATGTTTGTGGACCAGGTAAGGTCGGCCGAGATGTTGACTCCGAGGAACTTAAAGCTTTCTACCCTTTCTACCTCCTCCCCATCAATGTAGAGGGTAGAGTGCTCAGATCGCTTTGTTCTTCTGAAGTCGATTACCATCTCCTTGGTCTTGGCTGTGCTCAGATGCAGGTTGTTGTCGTCACACCATTGCTTCAGATGCTGAACCTCCTCTCTGTAGGCTGATTCATTATTGTTGTCGATCAGTCCTATGATGGTGGTGTCATCAGTAAATTTTATAATGGTGTTACTGGTGTGGATTGGTGAACAGTCATGGGTGAAAAGTGAGTATAAGAGGGGACTGAGGACACACCCCTGTGGGACACCCACATTCAGAATGAGGATGGAGGAGGTGTGCTCTCCCATTCTGACGTTCTGGGGTCTGTTGCTCAGGAAGTCCAATATCCAGCTGCACAGTGAGCTGCTGAGCCCTAAGTTGCTTAGTTTATTAACCAGTTTGTGGGGTTGAACTGTATTGAAGGCAGAGCTGAAGTCCACAAACAGCATTCTAACATAGGTGTTACTACTGTCCAGGTGTGTGAGGGCTGTGTGAAGAGCTGTTATTATGGCGTCCTCTGTCGACCTGTTTGCCCTGTATGCAAACTGGTATAGATCGAGGTCTGCAGGGATGGCAGCTTTAATGTGCGACATGATGAGCTGCTCAAAACATTTGGCAATTATGGGTGCTAAAGCAACTTGACGATAATCATTCAAGCAGCTCACTGTGTTCTTCTTGGGCACTGGAACGATGGTGGCTGACTTAAGGCAGGATGGTACTACAGACTGTAGCAGCGAGAGGTTGAAGATGGTGGTGAAAACCTCTGCTAGTTGATCTGCACATGCTTTAAGCGCTCTACCAGCTACACCATCAGGACCAGCTGCTTTCCTCACGTTGACGCTGCGCAGTGTGTCTCTGACCTGATGCTGCTCCAGCTGGTTGGGAGCGTCGTCCCTCTCTGTAACGGTAGGATTGGTGATGGTGTCCCTGTTTTCTTGGTCGAAGCGGGCGAAGAAATGGTTTAGGGTGTCAGGTAAGGTGATGTCGGGAGAGTTGGTTTGTGTGCAACTGTCTTTGTAGACAGTGAGTGTCTTGATCCCCTGCCACATGTTTCTGGAGTTCTTTGTGTTAAAGTGTTCCTCGATGCGCTGTTTGTATTTGCACTTGGCTTCTTTTATGCCTTTAAGCAGAGATTGGCGTGCCTCTTTGTAGACTTGTTGGTCTCCTGATTTGAAGGTGCTGTCACGTGCTCTTAGTACGGCTCTCACCTCACTGTTGAGCAGTGTTGGGACTAACGCATTATTAAGTAACGCGTTACAGTAACTACGTTATTATTGTGGTAACGAGCACGGTAACTAGTTATTATGCCAAAACCAGGAACGCGTTACTCGTTACTGGGATTTAGATAGGCTCGTTATTCGTTACTTCGTGTGGTGGCTATCGCGGAGCTTCCACAGATTCAATAACATTAGCAAGTGGTGGAAGCCAGCAGGTGGATGAAGGAAAAGGGAGGCAAGAGGAGAGACCCGAAGAGGCCGCTGGTCCGAGAGTGTCAGGTGAACTGAACTTCAGGTAAGAAGTTATAACCTGCAGTCCATCTGGGTCAGATATGAACCAAGTTTAGGTGGAGTTTATTTTCGTTATGCTAACTTTTTCGTACTGCGTGCTAGCTAGCATGACGGAGTTTCTATACAGCTGGGTGGTGCTATGTTACTGATGTTGAACTTTATTTTGTTCATAAGGTTAATTATTAGAGTTGCCAACCGTCCCGTAAAAAACGGAATCGTCTCGTATTCAGAGAAAATATTACGCGTTTCGTATTGAGGTGAAAAGGAACAGTTTGTCCCGGACTTCAGCTACAATGAAAAAGACACAAAGCTGGAGTTATTCTGTGTTAACGCTGCACAGCTGCCTCTTCTTCTCTCATCCTCTCACCCTCCCTCTCCTGTTTCTACTTCAATCATGAAACTGATCAATGATCAGCTGATCGGCTTTTCTCTCTTCTTTATTTATCGCCCACTTTGCGCCAGAAAGAGGAAACCAGCGGATGTCGCGGTAAACAACAGCAGCACCTTTAAGCTTGATCAGCTGTTGTTAGAATTTATTTAATATTAATTTCTAGTATCAGCTGATGTTTGCTGGAGCCACAGCTGTAAAGCTGCTGGTCATGATGTCGGTTTGTATATGTGGTGAGAGGGAAACATGAAGATGAAACCAGGAGATGTCCTTACTGAATCATCAGAGCTGTGATGGAGAAACAGGTTTACCTTTTAGGTGACATGAATGAGTTGAAGGGAAGTTATGAACTGTTTCTGAGAGACAAATAACACCAGGATCCTTTTCTAAATAGCTGACAGCTGGTAACTGTGCAGGGGCGGGTCTAGCAAAGTGTTGCCAGGGGTCCATGTAGGGCATTAAAAGGGAAAGGGGGGCACAAGGAAATACTTTCTTATTCTCATTTAAAATGTCTCACTTTTAAAAAAATAATTATCTGAGTCTTACAACAAACAATTGATAGATTGATACATATATACCATCAGAACAGTGTACATCACTGTCACAACAGTGTTTATTTTCGTTCAAAGGCTTTATGATTTTTCCTATAATGGTGGGCCGGTCTCTAGTCAAAATGCCCGGGACGATTTTTTTGTCCCAGTCCAGCTCTGTATGCAGCTCATCTGCAGTCTGGTGTTACCTACATCTTCCTATTCAGAAGGCAGAATTTCCGAGTTCTGAGTACAATCGAAAGCACCACGGCTGCAGTTTTTGTGTTGGATGTAAAAAGCAGGCTAGGATAGAATCAGGTGTGGGATTTCTCTCGTGGAAATGTGTACATTATTTTTTCCTTTCTATTGGTAGGTGGCACAGTGCAGTTGTGGCAAGTAAGCAAGCTAGAAGACTGGCAATCTTGCTGGGTATCCAGTTATGGAAGCAACACATTAACAAGAGAATTCTGAGTAAAACCAAAGTTACTTTCCCTAGTAACTAGTTACTCTGAAAGTAACGAGTAACTTGAAGTAACTGAGTTACTTTTGATAGAAGTAACTAGTAATGTAACTAAGTTACTAATTTAAAGTAACTTACCCAACACTGCTGTTGAGCCATGGCTTCTGGTTTGGGAACACTTTAACAGTCTTTGTTGTTGTTACACTCTCAGTATAGAAGCTGATGTATGAGAGTACGGCAGATGTGTGGCCCTCCAAGTCTGATCCTTCTGCAAAAACACTCCAATTCGTGTTATCAAAACAGTCTTGTAGGGCCGTGGTGGCGGTCCACACTCGTACAGATGTTTTTTGCCTTTGAATTAGAGGTCTATAAGCAGGGATCAGGGACAGAGAGAGATGATCAGAGAGTCCGAGATGTATGCGTGTCCTGCTAGCTCAATCGCAGTGTCTGGGGTAAAAGAGTCCAGCCAAGTCTCTGTGATGATCATAACACAGTAATCCAAACAGCGTGAGGTGATCCACAGTCGTAGCTCATCCATCTTGTTATTTAGTGACCATGAGTTGGTGAGGAAGAGACTCGGAATAGCCGGTCCGTGTGGGTTAGCACGTAGCCAAGCTCTCAGCCCTGCTCTCTTCCCTCGCTTCTGTTTCCTGTGCCTCCGTCGCCTACGACATTTCAGCAGTGGTATGGTGAAATTAGAGTCAGTGACCCTCCAGATCTCTGGGGGAATTGAGTCCCAGTCATTGTCAACGAAGGTGTGCAGGTTTTTGTGGTTTAGAACCGCAAGCAGTGCTCCTGCATGTCGGAGGAAAAGTGAAACAAAAATACACAAAATAAAAAGAAAACCGCTAAGTTGAGGAGAGCGCCGGGCCGCTCATGAAGTCTTTCTCTTTAGTTATGATGAAATGTGTCCATTGATTAAAGTATACTCCTCATTTGAAATCTAATGTCACTCTATTCTTAGTTTCGTTTTTAAAGTACTAAATGACCTTAGTCTAGTCAGTCAGTTAAGTCATTCTCCATCATCTTGTTTAAGCTTGAAACCCGTCTCCTTAAAAAAGCCCATCATATCCCCATCTCCCCTCTGAATTATTTCCTATCTCCTCTAATAACCCTAATTACTCTAAAAACCTATAACTCTCTACTTAGCTGTTATTTTGTTCTTCCTGAGGCACTTCTGTCTAAGAGGATTATTTACAGTTTTATTTTTAATGTTATCAGGGCACAGAGGCTTTGACCTTGACCTTTATTGGAGGCTAGATTTGATATAATAATAGCTCTGTGCTCAGAAGACAAAAAGCAAGTTGTCTGATTTTTAAGTTTTTGGAAAATTTTCATTAAAGCACATTTATGGTCTGTGTTTCTCTATTAAGATAAGGAAATGTCGGGTTGTGATTGCATTAATATAGTCTATACACAATGATAGTAAACATGATCAGTGTTCCCTCTAATTTTTCATGCGTCTGAGCGAACACACAAACTCCCTGAGCGGTCCCTTGGACCACTGTGAGCAACATTAGACGTGTCCACTGTGGTCATGCCAGCACTGAATCCATCCAAGCTACATGGTTTATTAAACTAATCAAATTACAGCATTTATGTTAGACTACTTTTAATTAACTGCTTTAGCCCAATTACAATGAAAATTGAAAAAAAATCTTGTTCATGACCTGTGTAGTATGACTTGTATTATGAGTATGAGTCTGTGGTCTGGGAGAGAGTCCTGTAACTCTCTGTCTGGAAAATACAGTAAATAATGACCAATGTTGGGCAATTAATTATGTAGTTACTTCTTCAAAAAAGTTACTGAGTTTTGCAAACATTAAAGATTCTTGCAGCTATTTACCTAAAAATGCAGCCAAGGCATTTTTTTAAATAAACATTTCAAACTATTTACAGAGCAATCAGGTGTTCTGCATTAAATTTGATGCCACACAAATTATTTGTACCACTCCAAAAAATAAATTCTGTCCACTATGAGATAAAGGAGAACAACAGCCTGATACCTGCAGGCCTAACAACAGGAGATGTATCACTCCTGTAACACCTGTAACATTCAGTAGTCACCTCATTGTTCTGACACACACACAACAAAACTATTGACTACACTACACACTAACTACACAAGATTTGCGCTAAACGTGGCAAATCTCTCACATCTCAAAACACCGGCGTCACTCCTAAAACTTCCCCCCTTCCTAAACAACTAAATGCCATGTTGCCATATCATTTTTTGATTGGTCCACATGGTACATTTTTCGACCGTTTGGAAAGGGTGGGTTTTTTTGGTTTTGTTTTCGCTCACAGGCGGAGAGTGCTTTCCTTATAAAACACAGTTTTTACCGTTTCTTCCCGCAGTAAATATAAACAACGATAGTATTCAGGAAGAAAACCAAACATTGCATATATTTTTATCACAACTCTGGTTTTACGTGGCCTATCAACACAATTTAAAAACTGGTATAAAGTCCACACTTTTTCCGTCAATTGTTCCATCTGTCCTGCTCACATCTCCAATGGTTGTACAAGTTGTCATTAACGTAGCTTCACTCTACATCAGCCACGCCGCTTTGCTAGCTAAAACACCGGTGTCGGCACATATGGACGCTGTCATAGCCTGTCAACGACATTGATTAGCTGCATATATACGAATGGGAATTGCATTATTGGCTGGACTATGGTATAAGGTGGCATCGTTCTAATCCCAGCAGCCAGTCACTTACTGACTAACACTGCAAAACAGAATTATTAAAGTTTTAGTTTTAATTGCAATTCAGGTTACATTTTTTTTGTGCTCAACACAGATTTTCTGCACGCAGAGACCATGCCAGCAGTGCGCAATTGCGCACGTGCGCAGCTTAGAGGGAACATTGAACATGATGTCCCTTTACATGATAGTAAAGGGACATTATTACAGTATATACCCTTTTTTGCATCTACTCTGTAGTGTGACAGACAGAAGGAGCACAGCTGAAAAGACTCCATGGCTCTATACATGACTTCCTCTCTGAGTTGAACATATAAATTTTGCCAACATAAAAGATCATATTTTCTTTAATGTCTGTATATGGTGATTCTGTCAGATAATGTTACTGATATATACTTTAACAGTACAGGAGCTTTTAAAAATGATTTGCAAATGACAGCTGGTTTACTTAGTTATTATGCTTTCAAGGCTGAGGACATGAGCGTGTCTTCGTATTACTTTTTACTGCCATTCGAACGATGTATCAGAACCAAAACTCATAGAGTCACAGATTATAAAGAGGGACAAGTTGCAACACTTTGAAACAATGAGACCTTCTAGAAAAAACAATACAAAACAAAACTTAGGGATTTCTTTGCTTCCAGCATTGAGGTTTTGACTTCTTCTCTCTTTTGTCTGACTGGCAATGTCTGTTGTTCAAGCGAATCCTGCAATCAGTGCTAACACCCTCAGTGCTTGTATGAATGGTAAAGAGCAGTGGTGACGTTCCTGTTTATGTGCAAAGTGACCAATGCAAGAAACATAAACTTTAGAACTCCGTATAGATATAAAGATACCTTATTGAAAATAACAGTAATTTCACTTCATGGAACAATAAAGTATCAACCTATATAAGACAGCTAAGAAGTTTTCTGTCATTGCTATGCAGACGATACACAGCTGTACTTTTCTGTTAAGCCAAACAACCTCTCCTACCTCAATGAATGTTTCAGTGCCATTAATAAGTCGAAGCTTCAAATTCCCTCCTTCTTAATCCTGGCAAAACAATGGAGTTTTGCTGAGCAGGTCTGTCGTTACATGAAATCATTTAGTAAGAACTTTGGTGCTATTTTTATACAAAAAGCAGAATTTTGAATCTCACATCTTAAAGCTCATCCAGTCTTGTTCATTCATTTAAAAAAAAAACATACAGTACAAAATATGATTTAACTATGGAAAATTTATATTAACATGATGTACTTATTGGTGTTATTTTAATTATTTATATAGATTTATATAGATTAAATGATCTATTTTAATCTTTTCTGGCTTTCATTTTTGTATTTGAGCATCTCTAACGCAGCAATTTCTGGCCAAAATCTCTGTTTGGTTCCTTTATAATGAAATAAAGGCAAAACATTGATATAGTGATGTGTCTCACAAATAGTCCATTTGAAGCATTCAAAAACATGTAGGCATGCTGGTTACAAGTCATGCAATACACAGTCATATCTCTTTTTGTACCTTTCTTCCTTTACATGTTGCCAAGTTTGCTGTAGGCTAAAGTGGTTTTCTGGCAGCAATGCTCAGTGTGCAAAACATGTTCATATAACCTTTGTTACTATGAGATATGGAAAATGGTCTTTTGGCATTTCTGATGTTTTGTGTAAGTGCCTAATCACTATGCACGTGCATTGCCTTGTATACTTTTTAAAAAGATTGAAGCAGTTCTTATTTTGTCCTTGTTTTGGCATATAAGTATAAAACACAGCAGGTACTTAAGTATTTGTGGGACATAGAGACATTACAGATCAAGAGGTTATGGCTGAGTGGCTGCAGTCTTTGAAAAATAGTATGAAGCCAAAAATCAATATTAGGAAGACAAATTGGAGGATAAACTGAAGAGGGAAAGTGAAGTACTTTTCACCTTGACTAGAGAGATTACTTTCAGTTTGTTTGTTTTTGGCTCGTTTTAAGTCACAAACATGCCACTAGAAGAGCTTTTAATATGTGAAATAAATTTAAGGTAGCTCAGTTCATCTTGCAAGTTTCACTTTCAGTCAAGGTATGTTTTGTTATTCTAATAGTCCTTCTTCAACATCTAACGTAGTGCTACTGAACAACAATATACAAACCCATTTGAAAAAGAATCAGACATTGTAAATGGTAAATAAAACAATGCTATGATAATCAAACAACCCCAATATAGAGTAATAAAAGTGCCTCTATGGCCACAGCAGTGAAATTCTAAATTTTACAATCTTGATGCCTTTGCACGAAGGATTTTGATTGACACCAACAAAGTTTGCACTTGCTCTGCTTAATTCTGTTGGAGTCAAGTATATTCCAAATGGCAAAAATGGCGTTAAGCATTTAGTTTAACATGGCTGACTTCCTCTAGGGTCGGGGTATGACTGTTGAATGCTCTGAATGCACCTGCTGCCAAATTTGGCACATGACGATCATACACGAGTCTGAAACAGACGGGTTCAGTGGAGCCATTTTTCAAGCCCACTGCACCAAAAATAACATTTTTACCACATCTGATGCATGCATGAAGTTTTCACACATTTTTAAAGCATCTTTCACTCCTCAAAAAGTGCAAAAGAAAAAACTTAAAAAGGTAATATAAAAATATACAATCATTCTATCATATCTATTCTAAACTAATAACTAAACTAGCAACCAAAATGATGAAAAAGGGTAACATAAAATGACTAGAAAAAATATATGCTAAATATTTTTAAGATTTATTTTACAATTTTTTAGACAATAAAGATTTCGCAGTGGTGAAGATGTGAATATAGATTGCACAAAGTTGTAAAATAATAAAAGAGAGGCATCATGTGACACAATGCTTTAATCTGGTTCTCCTTCTTAAACTGTGGAGGATGTCATTGTCTCTGCTTCCCTTTCTGTAAAAATTACCACATGTCATTGTATGAGCGAGCATTATCTGGGAATCATGGATTACACTGGCAACTGTCATTATATATACGAGCTGGTGAAATATTCTAGCCTGGATCAAATTGGAGAGACTGATCAGAGCAGAGTGTCATCACATAAACAACACTAACAACATGAATGAAAACATGGTCTTCAACTGTCTTACCTTTGGTTTTCGTTATGCGTAAGTTCATGCACCTTTAGAAAGTAACTGTAAATTACAACGTCGAGTTTGATTTAGAAGACAGGGATTAGCTAAATAGATCTGGTCTTTGCGATAGCCTATAGTAAAGAAATCACTTATAGTTTTAAGAAATTTAAATATCATATTGTTATCTATGCTGCCTGTGGGCTAATGGCACGCTATAATGCTCACATGAGCATTATACAAGCGTTTGCTGCTAAAGCCAGTTTTGGAAGCCTTTGTTAAAGATACAAAGGTTGTAAATTTTGATATGAGTGGGTGTGAGAGTATTAATGCCCTTGGACTTTCCTTTAAAAGAACTCTGAGTAATGGCTATATAGTGGAGACAGTTCTAGTTATTATGTCTAGTGCAGTTTTTTATGGCATCTGTGCTAATGCCTTTCAGCCACAGATATGTGCAACGCACTACAACATCTCAGTGTTCTTTTACTACATCTTTAATGCTCACTGCGCACAAAGTCCCTCAAACTAGGATGAGGCGTGAAGTGATGTAATCAACTATTTCAATTACATTGATTAATATGCTGTGGAGAGTCCCCAGAGAGCAGTGAGAGATCTATGAGGAGGGATTTGTGAAGAAAGTGGTGATTAGTTTTTGCTGTGTGCTTGTGTGTGTGTGTGTTTGTAGTAGAGAGAGAGATGAAGAGACAGCTTGGAGGGTAGTGTGGATTTCATGAAATGGGTTAATGCTTCAAACTTATAGTTTCCGTGACAACAGCAGTCTTGAGAAAATATAAGCCTGATGAAGGAGATGTAATTTGTGAAACTTAGTTGTTGATGCTGTAAGTATTTTTGACTTTGGTCTTGTTTTGCCCATCCCAAACATGCCCTGGCTAATTTAATCATAACACACATGACCTGATGTGGCCTTCACTGTCCGTTTTAAGAAGAAGATACACTGTGGCATTCTTAAACATTCAGATTAGGTCTATGTTCACATAACAAACATTAAAAACCTCATCTGATTTAAATTTGGCAGATTGCTCAATCAAGGCCATCTTCTTGGGTATAACCAGACAGCTTCCAGTGTGCTTCTTGAAAGTCTCAAAGAGCACTTTTTTGAGGAATGGCTTACATGAAACTAGCAGAGCCTTATTATGCAAAAATGGGGCAGGCAACACTAAGGAGCAGATTGATCAGGGACAGTTGTTCTCCCAATAGCAGACACACATCTCTTACTTTCTCCTTTCGGATTCTACATGGTTAGCTCACTGTTCTTGTCTAAAGTTGTCTCAACTTATTTATTATACAGTTTCTCTGAATTTTCCTCATCACCATCTAATGATAAATTTCACATTCATTTGAGCATCTATGATAGTCTGCGCCAAGTATTTTCTATAATTCTCCATAACTGGAGCACGCCAACACAATATTTAGTCTTTGTCCATCTAAATCTCAAAATAAACAACTCTGAAAAGTCACACATTTTCAATTGTTGGAGCCTGATATCATCCTAGCCGTACTTCATTTTGTGGCATTTGACACTCAGCACCCTATAAAGTTTATGAAAAAATAGTGCAGTGACCGAAGAATATCCAGTTAAGTAGAGGATCCTAAGGGGATAAAAATGCCATTTTGATGTGAGAGGTCACAGGAGAGTGGGAAAACGTGTTCAAGCTAACACACAGGCTAAAAAAGTGCTGATAATATCTCTGTACAACTGAGATGTGCAGAAAGGCTATTTCAGGGCAACAAATACCCATCCATGTTAGTTTGTAGCTTGTCAATTCTGGGCTCCAGGAGATGTAAACCTCCATACAATGTCTCTTTAGAGAAACTGAAGGTTCTTCTTACACTTTGGCTTTCCCTGGCAGGTTTTTCCTTATTTATAAGTTGGGTTGGAGCTAATATCTTTGTCATTATTGAAATGTGAGTAGTTAATTAATAGACAAACCTCGAAAATGTATTTCACATTTTCTCAGACCCATCTTGTTATGTGTGCTCAATAGTACACAAGGACAGAACGTGTTGAAGCATGTTACCATTGCTACCCAAGGAAAACTTAAAATAAACAAACAAAAAATCTTGTTTTCGATATAATGTCCAAAAAGAAAACACCAGGTAGCACACCTGTTAGTAAATCACAAAATTATTACAGCTATTTCTATGTATCTATCACTATACAGTATGTATTTAAAATCATCTTGATATGTAGTTGGATAAAATAAACTTAAATGCGAGGTTCACTTAACAGTCTGTTTCCTAAGTGTTTAACTCTATCTCTCAGTCTTTATTTGGAAAGAGATCTGCTCAGTTGCTCAAACTGCATAAGCCAATAAAGACTTCAAGATGTTGATAAATGTTTTCAAAAAATCTAGTTAATAGAGTTTGAGTTAAGATTGCTTTGTCATGTCCTTAAGCTGTTATATTGTGCAGCAAGCCCTGTCATGTCCCTGCTTTTCGTTGTCCCTCTTTTCTAATTTTCTCACATTTAAAGTGTGACTATTTTAAGATACCTTTTTTAATACCTTGGTAGAAACTATATAATATATACTGTTAAAAGATAACTGTTGTTTCAAGTAGATATCACAGTATCACCCAATAGCCCATGTTGCATTCTGCGTCTCACACTATGAGATTGCCCGGAGCAGGATAAACACACCTCTCAGAGCTACCTTATCATGTTGGCTATAGACCCTGGCTTATTCCACTCACTGACAGCTACCTTTAGAGCTAACTAATAGCCCTGCCACCCACCTTTAATTGGAAATCTATGGCTGCATTTATTTTAGAGCACAGCTGACAAGCACAAGTCTACACGTTTATGTATTATCAAACTGCAAACAATCAATTACTAGTGGACAGGACCTGATATTTCATGGGCAGTGCTTTTATCAATACATAAGAAGGATGAGAGGACAGAGCTGAAGTGGGGGAACAGATTGTAGTGTGCATCAGATGAAAGCTCTTCTTTACCAGAACAATACCAAGAAGCATGTCCAAGATATAGACCACTAGTTTGTGAAAAGTTAAGAGCTTTTAGGAACTTCCTGTTAGATGTTGTAAGTCTTTCCTGTTCCTTCAGCATATAAGGTACTGATCTCACAAATTAGGCTGGTTATACATGACTGTAAACTGTTACAAGTTTCACAAAATTTTCCTGTCATTTTTTAAAAACATGAACTATATGTAGAACTAAAATAACTAAAATGAAATTAAAAGTAACTGTGAATAACATGACATTTAATTTTTTTAAAGAGTCACAAATGTAAAATATTGTCACAAATATGTAATGCTAATTTAATCAATGAAACTGTTAAGTTGAAATGTAACACAGTATGTACACGGACACGCCGTATGTACAGCGCTGTCGGCCGCTGTTTTTTTGTTTTTTGTTTTATTTAACTGTCTTCTGACAAGAGAGCCTCATTTCTGCTGTTCAATACTGAAGAAATTTAAACTTTTGAACTTTTAAAATTATGCGAAATTGCAAAATGCTTAGCTGTGTCTCTAATTAAACATCTGTAACTTTGCTCTGCTTCACGTCAGCAGTATCAGGTCATGTTTATATGTTGATTTATGGTTTTCTTCTGTTTTTGTTCTACTGCAGAATATTTTTAAGGTGGTTATCTGCTATAAAAAGACAGGCCAGGGAAATCTCCTTCATGTTTTTCTGTGTTTTATGCTGTGTTACTTTGACACAATGCTTACACCTCTGATAAAGTTTCACAAGTGTCAGCTTTCTTTTTATAGCATATTACAATTACAATAACATTTTTCTGGACTTTAAAAAAACCCAATACATGCATATGAAGTGTATACAGTTGTAACAATTGTTACTGAAAAATGTATTAAATGTACATATATTCTAGTGTTATGTACAGTTACATGTAAAATATATTACTGTTAAAATAATAAAAAATGAACAGTAGAATGTTACCAGTTTTACAAAAGTCTCATGTTATTAGCTGAAAACATAAATTGAACATCTGTGAATATAATACTTTGTATGTGTTTTGATCTACTGCAGCTACAGTGTGTGTGATTGTATATTTATGTTCATTTGAATTTGAGTGGGTGTGTCTGTGGGACTTGGGGATTTGCAGCATGCATGCAGGCGCCGTTTAATCAAACGAATGTGTCACAATGAGAAGAACTTGTGAATATTCTGCACTCTTCTTGGAAAACAGGACAAAAACTTGACCTTGGTTATGAACAAAGCACAACTTGTATTCAGTAACTCTTCATGCTCTTTACAGCTTCATATCTGTTTGTTCATATTGTTTCATTTCAGAGCCCACGTTTGAAAGTTCAAAGTTAAAGTGCCTGTTATTTATTTATATTTTTAAAGTTGTCCTGTAGTTTCTTAGCAGCGCCATGGACATTTGTCAGGCTGCATGAGGCTTTTGTGAAGGGATTGATGGTGAGTGATGAATTAGCATAGTAATTGATAATTACTCAAAGATCAGCAGGGCCATTGTTTCTTAGACGGCTCAACATGTTTTCCCTCAGGTTTGGGTCAGCTTTAAAAGGAGAAATATAATTGAGTGCCTTGTGGCTTAATTAACGAGCTTGCGCTAATTACTGGAAAATGAATGAAGAAAAGGGGCCACACATGTGCACATGCTCGAGACTTTAATTCTTTTCATTTAAGGTTCCACAAGTTACTTTGAACATAAGCAATTTGTCCTCAGACAAATTACTGATACATAACAACTGTGAAAACTGATTGACTACTAGATTAATAATCAAATACCAAAAAATGCAGCTTCTCAGCTGTGAGTGATTTCTTCTTTCCACTCCTTTTTTTCAAGGTAGAGTTATTTAATAGAAAAAAAGAATAATGTATTTGTGAATATACATTGGTTAGTCTGTTGTTTAATTTCCAACAAAATCATAGATCGTAGAGTTACCATTAAAATACATAGGAGTGCTGGTTTGTGGAAGGTGCCATGTTATCCCACCACCTTGAATATCATGGCGTCAACGTTCTGCCTAATCATATGTGACACCTGCCGCATAAATAGCCTAAGGTGGAGGAAAAGAGAACTCTTAGGTGTTCCTGTGCTGTGGAGGAAAGCCTTTCATTTGTGTCTGCACCGTCAGACTTAGGTATGAAACTTCATAACCTATGTTTTATCTGTGTTTTATCCTTACAGAAAGTTATGTGTGTGGAGTTACTTCAGAATGAAAGAAGAAAAAAGCAAGACTGCCGAATGGAAGTTATGCAGTGCAAGTATTTTGGTGGTAGCAGTGTTGGGAACTTTAACACCACAAACATGATTAAACACTTACAGAAACACCACAGAAAGGAGTACACAAAACTTATCTAGGCCTCCAATACTAAGAAGAAGAAAAGTGTACCGTATCAACAAACACTTTTGGAAAACATTCAGAGGTGTGAGAAACTCCCTCCAGAAAGCAATAGAGCAAAGCTGATAACGGAGAAAATTGTTGAATTTGTCGCGTTTGATGACCAACCTCTTTCTGTTGTGGATACTGTCCATTTTTGACGCTTAATGGAGCATTTGGAGCCTCGCTACGTGCTGCCAAACCGGCATTTTATCTCTGAGTAAGCTATCCCAGAGAAGTACAAGCAGGTGTCTAAGTTCATCTCTGAATGTTTGAAAAGCATTCCCACGTTAAGGTTAACAACTGATATCTGGAGCTTGGATGTTTGTCCGTTGTCATTACTAAGTCTGACTGTACAATGGATAGACTCAAGTTTTACTTTGCAAAAAGCAGTGCTGCTAAAGAGTTTGGTTCACATTCAGGAGAGTCCATCGCTACCGCTATGGAGGAAACGTTAAATGCGTGGAAAATTCCGAAGAATAAAGTCCATGTTGTTTTGCGAGACAACGCCAGCAATATAACAAAGGTAATGGACCAGCTTGGTGTTGCAAGTTTGGGATGCTTCACACGCACTTTGCAACATGCGGTGAATGATGGACTGCTAACACAATGTAGTGTAATGTGGGTCACTTCAATCACTCACCACAGGCATATTCACGTTTGGAGGACATTCAAATAGAGCTGAATATGTCACCCAAATGTAGGATACAAGATGTGCAAACAACATGGAATAGCACATTTTATATGATCAAGACCCTTACTGAACAGAAGCAAGCCTTGTGTGCGTATTCTGCAGAGTATGACCTGCCAGCCACACTCAGTGCACAGCACTGGGGGTTACTGGAAAAGGCCTGTAGGGGACACCTAAAGACAAATATTTCAGTTTATTATGTTTTTTTTTTTTAAATATTTGTATTAAGTTTTGTATAGAATTGACACGAAATTCGATCTCAGTTTAAATGTGAAAAAAACAACTTACTCTGACAGACATCTTGATAAAGTATGAGTGTCATGAGCAGCCATGTTTTCATTTACTTGCACTTTTTTTTTTTCCCAATCTAAATGACTGGTTATGTTAACTTTAAGTTTAAGCTTTAAGTATAAATGAGTCCATTCTACAACTTGTTTTTTTTTTAAGTTGTTAAATATCAACATTACTTCGTCCTAATATTGCACTTCATTTGTTTTTCAGAACCAAAGAGTTTTTGAAATTTGCATAAAGTTGCACTTTGATTTACTTGAATATTACTTTAAATACTTAGATTTAAAGTTCTGCATAAAGTTGCCCACTTTCAGGATGGATGTTTGGATACGGTGCTAACGTTTCAATATAAAGATCAGTATTGCTGAACTGAGCCATATTTTGGGTGCAGCGTATTTAGATTTAGTGTTTTGTCTTTTTAAATGTGAGTATGAAATCATACAAAATGCAGCAAGACATTAAAAAAACAGTTTTGTTTAAAAAATAGACTATATCGGATTCATATCGGTATTGGAGATATCCAAATTATCGGACATAAAAAAGTGGCATCGTGCCATCCCTAGTTATAAGCTAGTATTACGTCAGCTAATGTTAGGCTTGTTATACCTTGTTGGGTCATAAAAAATCCAATTTCCCATCTGATAAAGAGTCTGATTATATTCTGATGAGAGTTACACTAAGCATCAGAGTTCAACAATTAGAGTTTCACTTCAAAGAAAGTTTCACTTATGCTGACTAACAGCAGCTAGCAGAGGCCAACATGGAATTAAAGCAAAACCAGAAGTTTTTACCAAAAGAAAAGTTCCAGATATTAAAAAAACTCCCCTCAGTTTCGCTGTCAATGGACAGAAATGAGCTCCTCTGACTCCAATTCATTTTGGATTCCTTTCACAAAGTTTTACAGTCCTTTCCAGAATAAATCGACATGGAATTTTTTCATCTGGCATAATGACAACTGAGGTAAACAGTGGACTGATAGCCTATGAGATTGCGAAAAATTCCAGTCCGTATTTGGTCCGGAGTCACTTTGCCATCCGAGAACACTCACTTTAAATAAACACTGGCAAGTAGAGTTTTTGAGATGACTCAGATGTAATATGCAAAAATATGTAATTAGCACACATACATACATCACATACAAAAATGTCCTTTTATACAAACAGGGCCATGACAGTTATATAGTACAGTCTAAATTTAATGTTTCTGATCTCTCTTGGCTGACTAAAACAAGTCTGTCATAATATCGCCAGTCTAGCTACAATGATGGACTTGAACTGAGAGGGGTAAGAAAACAAAATAAAGTTCACAGCAACTTTGAGGCTCACACCATACTGTATAAGTCTGGAATTATGCTAATTATCGTGATTTTGTCATTTTATTTGAAGAAGTTATTACAGAAAAAAGTATGTGCATTTTTTTAAATACATACACAACTAGGAAGAGTGAATGAAGGGATTGTTACTCGTTTATTTGGGGCTTACCCTCTTTTCCTTGCTAATGTTAGTGATATTACTTTTATTTGCTATAATAATTTTGGTCTTTTTTCATCAATTTGTCCTGTGTTTATTCCCTTTCTGTAAGGTACAGAGTCTGATACTCGTGGTTTATTCCCCCTCCACTAAGCCCACCAGTGCTTCTTGTCAGTCATTTAATCTGGCAGAGGTGTTATCAACCTAATGACAGACCCAATTTCCTCTTCCTCTAATGACAAGCAAATAATACCATCACATCAAACTGTAAGCCAGATGAAAGCGAAACCACAGTGCACATAAAAGAAGAGAGGTGATGCAGCTGTTTGTCAACCAAGGACAGGGGTGTCTGTCGATCTTTCTTATCTTTGCCTTTCTCCAGGACGTTTGTTCTTCATGTGCCCGCCTCCGCTTCTGATGTCAGATAGAATGAAAGCCGGGTGTTCATCATCGGGATCCAGGAGACCATCGGAGCACTCACTAGGGTCTCCCATGCGCGCAATTTCCATTTCAAAGCCATCTCCTTTTAATGTTATAATTCCATCTAAGGCAATTGTTAAATGAACATTCCTAACTGCTGACTAGGACAAAGATATTTTGAAAAAAAAAAGATAGGAAGATGTATGCATTGGTAATGAAGTAGAAAGAAGGTAGCGAGAGTGCGATCAAAGGTATGGTAATGTCTGTGGTAAAAAGGATAGGAACGTGCAGGGCCTCTGGAATAAGGAGGTGTAGTGAAGAGACAGAAAAGAACGCCTTTTGGGGAACAGCATGTGGAGGAAGACATGCAGCGGGATGGAGATATTTATATAATATAGCATTAAGGCTATAGATAGGTTGGTTAAGAAATCACCTGAGATGTATAGTCCTCTTGTGGACAAGCACCTGGGAGCATCTTGAATATTTCATTCCCACTTGTTTCAATGTCTTTAAGAGTGCAGTCCCAAAAAGCAGATAAAGCTGCACCTATGCTGTTGGAAGAGAGTTTTTTAAAAATGTCAAAGTGCCGATTGCGCTTTAAAAACTGTAGACACTAATAGCAAATCCAGGCACGTTAAAAACTTTGAGAAGAACTACCGAATGAGTTAGGAAGAGAATGGTCCCATTTAGAGTTCCACTTCTCCCCATCTTGTGTCTTTAATACCAATAAAGCTTGCTCACCTCCTCGTCTCCCATCTTTTCTCTCTTTGTGAACAGATGGATGAAGCTGCACCAGTGTCGCAGAAATGAAATTTTGAGGCTGATGAAACACTGACAGCTTTCCCTAGTGAGAAAACAAAGTTCACAACAAAAGACTGAAGCCGTTCCATTTATCTATTCAGACACTGTGATTTAATAATCCATCTGTAGGAGTGTTATAGTAGTATTAGAATCAGCTGTTACTAACTTGAAGAACCCAAGCTCACATAATGTGATTATGAACTGTGTAAGAGGCAGTTACTTTTGCACAGTACAGTTTACAAAAATATTTCAGGGAACAAGTGTTCCCACTTGGCAGGCTGCATCTTGGTAATGCCTTTGGGTACTTATTTGGTTACACTGAAGCCCCCAAATAAATGAATGGGAAGAGAGCTACAACTGTCTATTGTTACTGGGACTAACAACTGCCTGCGTATAATCACCAGCCAAATCTGAATTTCTATTTAGCTTGGTAAAAAGTTTCGATTTTTTTAAAAGCTTTCATTTTGTTGCACATATACAAATCAAAGTTATATGGTGTCAAGGCCTCCCTAAAGACTCAAACAGAGTGCTGGTGTAATTACGACAAATCTGGCTTAACTCAGCAGAGCTGTTGAAAGACAAAATGGCATGCGGATCTCATGTGCCAGTACAGCAATATCATTTTGCCACAAAGAAATTCTCCTTTAGATTTTTACTCAGCATTTCTTAGAACCATCTCTATCTGATGTCTTGAGCATAACTCACTGTCTACTCTCTTACACGTGCCTACTGAGGTATTGATGTAAAACAAATTAGTTTTGACACATACAAAAGAAAAAAACCCATACATTTTAATAAAGTGGGTAAAAAAGTCCATAAAAAAGTCTAAAAATCACTCTTCACATATCAGCACTCAAAGGCAATATCACCAAATCTACATGCGTGTTTTCATAACCTCTGACATCATAATTGTGAGGCCTTTCATCTGTCTCAGCTGGAGGTATTCTGAGTCAACAAACACAATCTGTTTCTCTTCGCCTTCATCATCATTGTTCTTCTTTCATTTTTCCCCCTCATCTGCAATTAATGCATTTATTTCTAGGCTTCCTCTTGTTCTTCAAAGACACTCACCGGGTACACAGCTGTCGCTCCAACCATCAAAGTCCTCCTACACACCTCCGTCTGCCCTCCATCTCATTTTTTTCACTCTCTCCTTCCTTTCTATCCCCTTAGAGCTTTGCACAATTACTTTTCTCTATAAATTCCTGAAATCTTTCACGTCTATCTCTCGATCTCCACCTTAAAAGTAGAAACTGGCAAATAAATATAGCAGAAATCTTGGCTCTGATGCTAAATGGTCAAGGCCAGTTTCTGGACTCTCATGGTCTCCATTTGGTCTCGGTGTCTGCAATCGTCCTTTCATCTTCCCGCAGGATGCTGGTTGAAAGATCCAGGTGCACATGGCAAACACTTATTCATCTCTGACTTATCATTTCAGTCATGATACCTGACTCTCCACACCAAAACACCACACTCCCGAGCAGGGCACTTTGGGACATGACTAATGCTTTCTCCAAAGGTTGTGATTTGTCTGATCTACATTGCCTTCTGGGTGTAAGACTTCCTTGAATGTTTTGTGAGCTTGCTCACATCAGGTTTCCACTTGGTTGGCTAGTTGATATCACCCACCCTGCTTTATATGCAGTCATTCCCCCATGTTTATATGTTGGTTTCCTCTCTGGTTTCTTGCTTCATCACGTTACACACTCATGCATAAGCTCACATGTATGCAGGTGATGTGGTCTAAGAAAGGAGAGAGTCACATAGTTCATGGCACCTGGTTGCTGCAGTGCATCATTATCAATAACAGCCAAGGTTGTGTTGTTTACACTGCCCGAGTATATTTTGCTAGTTGTATAATGGGCCTTTCTTTGTAAGCTCGTTATTTCCAAATAAAGAATACATTAAACTTTCAGGTACAAATGTTTCTCTCCAAGGAGGCTCTCCTCTAATTCAACCAAATATAGCTGCTTAAACATGTTTTCCTTCAGGCTTATTTAGCTAATCAGGGAAAAGAAATTTAGCTGTCAAGAGGGATTCCTTTTATATACTTGGTGTTTGAAGCTTTACATTTCATGAACAATCTCGCTCTCACACACACACATATACAGAGCTATACCCCTAGGAAAGAAATTTACTGGTAGATACAAACATGAAAACACATTATTTAATAACATCCAGTACCGTACCTTTTATAATAGATATTAATATTTTATGAAGCATATAATGTTCAGCAGTGCTGTACCTCGACTTTATGTGAAGGCGGGGTTTATAGCAGTGCAATCACAGCTTTTGAGTCTTTGTTAATGAAACTAGTTGTCGATTTAATCAAGCAAACCTACCAATAGCCAGCATGGTGGTGGGTCACAAAACCCGGGTCTAAATGTACTTGTATATTGTTCACATGTTGAAATAAATTACCAATCAATCAATCAATCACTTGCAATTTATCAATCTTTGACTGTGCTTGGGGTCCCTCTAGCTTACCTGTGTTGAACAAAATTTACCTTGTTTTTCAAAATTTTGAGTAAATATTTAATATTATATATCATATGATCCATCAGAAGAAGCCCCAAAACAATCAAACAAATATTTAGTTTGATTGTTCAAACAAATATTTTGTTTGATTGCTTGAGACATCAATTTTCAAATGAAAGACCAATCACCATATTTGGAGTTTAGACTTATATAATGATGGCAGCATGGTGGCACGGTGGTTAACACTGTTGCCGCACAGCAAGAAGGTCCTGAGTTCAATTCAACCATCAGGCCGGGGTCCTTCTGTGTGGTGTTTGCATGTTCTCCCCGTGTCTGCGTGGGTTCTCCCTGGGTACTTCAGCTTCCTCCCACAGTTCAAAGACATGTGGGGTTAGGTTAATTGATGTCCCATGTGTGAATGGTTGTCTGTCTCGCTGTGTTCGCCCTACGATAGACTGGCGACCTGTCCAGGGTGTATCCTGCCTCTTGCCTTAGGGATAGGCTCCAGAACCCCGTGACCCTGAAAAGGTTAAGCGGATGGATGAACTTATACAGCTGATTCATTTTAAATACATCAGCCCTATAACACTGAAACAAAAAGAACTTTTCAATCTCTGCTGTTCTTTTCTCTCACTCTTCTGTTGGACTATTCTGGAAGTTGTACATTGTAGGCAAGTGTTCGGTACATTCTGTTTTTACTGAATTTTGGGACTTTCACTTATAAATTCAACAGACTGAAGATATTCTGTCGCGGTTTCCCGCTGGAGGAGACGGTGCTGTGATTGGAATGAGGTATTTTATTGTGCACAGGTGAATATGAGGCTGTTTGCCATGTCATCAGTCTGTAGCTGTTTGTTTGCTTGTGCATACAGGAAAGGTCAGAACAAATGACCCGTGCCATCCCTGCAGGGAAGTGGGTCATTGGACACACACACACACACACACACACACACACACACACACACACACACACACACACACACACAGAGTCTCTAACGACATCCAGGCCTGTGTGAAATAACATAAATATCTGAAATGACCTTACCTTGACCCACATAACCAGAAATGAATTTACACCATTCAGCTTAGCTTTTGACTTACAAGCCTCTGCACTGCAGTAACATGTGGCTGCAGTGCTAAAAGCTTTAGGTTGCTTTGTTGCCAAAAATCATCTGGGAGGAGATATTGTGAGGATATAGCACACTGTTGGGACTTTGAGAGAAATTTATCCCTGTAACTCATGAAGTCATGAAATATTAAGTGCGATGGTATCAAACTGCAAAGACGTACTGGTCTCAAGGCAGAACAAGAACAATCTATAAAGAGCTGGGATGATTCAGTTTTGATAATATGTTCGAGCGAGTGAGGAATAGGCAATAAGGTTCAACCCCGGTGACAGATAAACATGATATCTGCATCTTGTGTCAAACCTCATCCTGGCTGCAGTTCTGAAGCCGGCACATAATGATTTTGCCTCCTATATTTAATCCTTCCAATGCCAAGTGATTGAATACACATACTGAATGTTTGTAAAAGATGTTCCACAGTGTTGTTTAACCTTAACATTATGTGTGTATTTTACTGTAGCCAGAAGGGTCTAATTTCATTGATGTCCTTCGTGAATGATTGTAGCTTGACCACTATTGTTCAAAAATGTCTCGCAGATATTGAAACACTTCATTCATCTTTTTTTCCCTTTTTCTTTTTTCCCCACATTTGTCTACATTATTGCTTTGGGAGTTCAACCACAGTATTCACATCAATATTGATGTGAGTAATAACCTTGTGTACGTGTCTTCTTGTTATAGGCAGCGCTTTAGATAGTTGGTATTTAGTGATATATTTCATAAGTCTACGCCTCGAGTTGGTCTTCTTGATCCTGAATCTTGTGAAATCTTCAATGTCATATCTCTAGGCCATAAAATTTATTTCAGTTTAAATTAAAAATATTCAGATACAATGCTCTATCCTTGATTGTTTTCCTCTCTGTAATCTTATGGTGTTAATCTTTGTGTCATGAAATAAAATCATTGTAAAGAGATTACAAAATATTTTTTCCACAATTGTGTTGAACTTACCTCATACGTGGGAGCTTCTCTACACTGACTATTTGTTTGACAGTTATGGGGCTACAGAGGTTCAGTCTTTGCTACAACACTTTCTTCATACTGTACATTATTTGCGACTTGTCTCAATCTTGTTTTTATTTAGCTTGGACTTACCTGCTTTAAAAACTGCCCAATACTGACTTGAGGTGCAACCTGTAATCAGAATATACCCTACCGCTAATAAGTGCTATTAATGCTACAGTCACACTAGGAAAAACAGTAGTTGGAGACCATGTCATGAATAAAATTAATGTGAAAATGCGCAAAGAATTTGTAATCTCATTCCTTTTTAATGGTTGTTTTGAAGCTGTGAAGTTACTTAGTGTGTTAAAGTGATAAAATGGCAAAAAGACAGCAATTATGCTATCAGGCTGTAATTGAGTGGGTTCCATCTGGAAGTTAATATTTGTGTAATAATATGAATGTTGACACCAATAAATCAGTGGAATTTGTTGCCATTTACATACAATTCACATAAACAGAAATTCACATTAGACAGCCAGAAAAATCATAGATGGGAAGATCAGAATTTCCTCGCACAAACAATGAAGCAGTTGTTGCAGGACAGCTTTTTATAATGGAAAATAGCATATGGTTTTTATACAGGAATATATCTGTAAAGCAACCACTTAAGAAGCAGCTGACTCAAGTTTCCTACTTTAAAGAGATGCATTGTGAACGTGTTATGCTCATCTGTGCAGACTAACTCATACTGAAAGCAACATTATGGGACTTATGATGGGATTCTCCATTCATAAATTAGATACCAAATATTTGCAAACCACAGTTGCTTGGGGAAAGACATGAACATTTGTCTTTTAAGGTGGACCCATCATGGTCACATAGATATCAGTCATACAGGGAGTGCAGAATTATTAGGCAAGTTGTATTTTTGAGGAATAATTTTATTATTGAACAACAACCATGTTCTCAATGAACCCAAAAAACATTAATATCAAAGCTGAATGTTTTTGGAAGTAGTTTTTAGTTTGTTTTTAGTTTCAGCTATTTTAGGGGGATATCTGTGTGTGCAGGTGACTATTACTGTGCATAATTATTAGGCAACTTAACAAAAAACAAATATATACCCATTTCAATTATTTATTTTTACCAGTGAAACCAATATAACATCTCCACATTCACAAATATACATTTCTGACATTCAAAAACAAAACAAAAACAAATCAGCGACCAATATAGCCACCTTTCTTTGCAAGGACACTCAAAAGCCTGCCATCCATGGATTCTGTCAGTGTTTTGATCTGTTCACCATCAACATTGCGTGCAGCAGCAACCACAGCCTCCCAGACACTGTTCAGAGAGGTGTACTGTTTTCCCTCCTTGTAAATCTCACATTTGATGATGGACCACAGGTTCTCAATGGGGTTCAGATCAGGTGAACAAGGTGGCCATGTCATTAGTTTTCTTCTTTTATACCCTTTCTTGCCAGCCACGCTGTGGAGTACTTGGACGCGTGTGATGGAGCATTGTCCTGCATGAAAATCATGTTTTTCTTGAAGGATGCAGACTTCTTCCTGTACCACTGCTTGAAGAAGGTGTCTTCCAGAAAGTGGCAGTAGGACTGTGAGTTGATCTTGATTCCATCCTCAACCCGAAAAGGCCCCACAAGCTCATCTTTGATGATACCAGCCCAAACCAGTACTCCACCTCCACCTTGCTGGCGTCTGAGTCGGACTGGAGCTCTCTGCCCTTTACCAATCCAGCCACGGGCCCATCCATCTGGCCCATCAAGACTCACTCTCATTTCATCAGTCCATAAAACCTTAGAAAAATCAGTCTTGAGATATTTCTTGGCCCAGTCTTGACGTTTCAGCTTGTGTGTCTTGTTCAGTGGTGGTCGTCTTTCAGCCTTTCTTACCTTGGCCATGTCTCTGAGTATTGCACACCTTGTGCTTTTGGGCACTCCAGTGATGTTGCAGCTCTGAAATATGGCCAAACTGGTGGCAAGTGGCATCTTGGCAGCTGCACGCTTGACTTTTCTCAGTTCATGGGCAGTTATTTTGCGCCTTGGTTTTTCCACACGCTTCTTGCGACCCTGTTGACTATTTTGAATGAAATGCTTGATTGTTCGATGATCACGCTTCAGAAGCTTTGCAATTTTGAGACTGCTGCATCCCTCTGCAAGATATCTCGCTATTTTTTGACTTTTCTGGGCCTGTCAAGTCCTTCTTTTGACCCATTTTGCCAAAGGAAAGGACGTTGCCTAATAATTATGCACACCTGATATAGGGTGTTGATGTCATTAGACCACACCCCTTCTCATTACAGAGATGCACATCACCTAATATGCTTAATTGGTAGTAGGCTTTCGAGCAAATACAGCTTGGAGTAAGACAACATGCATGAAGAGGATGATGTGGACAAAATACTCATTTGCCTAATAATTCTGCACTCCCTGTATATCCATTGTCTTTGACCGCATACAGATCCATGAGTAAAGAGTAAAAATTCTGTCTGAAACTGAGCATTTAGTATTGTGCATCTTACATATGCTAAACTCACTATTTCGATCTGCTGGAAGTCTTCTAAATTTTTCATTGAAATGCTGCAAGCTATTTATTAAGTTATTTATTTGTCTGTGCTCCCAGATTTTCTATGCATCCATAATCTAAATTTCACATTCAGCAAAAAGTCAGAGATTGCTTTTTTCTGATGTGATTCATAATGTGTACCTGAGCTGCTTTTAAGGACTCTGGGACTCATCTATAAAGTAGAAAATACTTTTTAGTAGCCCTTCTCAGTTAAACATCTCAGTCCCTATTGTTACAGAGGTAATATACTTTAAGTGCATGTGTTTGGACAGTTGTGTGTAGTCCATTGAGTCCATGCGTATGGACATATATACATTTTGGTTTCTGTATGTGTGTGTGCTCTCCATGAGCATCGACTGATAAGTCCCATTGCAACAGCATATTCTTTTCCTTGCTATTAAATCCTTTACGCTAACTGTACTCACTGTACTGTAATATATTCCCTTACCAGGCCCCATACAAAGACACACACACACACACACACGCACACACACATCCTAGCACCTCTCTTTGTCTCTTTACTCTCTAATTCACTGCTTATTCTTCTAAATGCACCACAAACCTATAGCATCCATGCCTGGCCTACTGGTAAAGACAGGAAATGGCTGAACTCCCACCAGCTTTCTTCATCACCCATGTCAGAAATGCAGCAACAGGACACAAAGTCACTTATTCCCCAAGGCAGACAGCCTCGGACTCAACACACACAAAAGAAAATAACACTGAGATGTCAATCAATCTTGTCTGTGTTCACTATGGTGAAACTTTAGTCTATGCTGTCAAAATGCCATTCAGTCTCCTCTGACCACCATGTTATTGAAGAGGGAAATGTCATTTTCTAAGTTTTTTGCAATGTGTGAACAGAAAAGACAAGAAACTTACAGAGAGCTGACAAACCAAAGGTATAATCACAACCCTTGATACAGTGAGGGGACTTGTTTTGCTGCAGGGTTATTTTTCCAGCATATTGGAACAACTTGTCCTCTCAGTATAAAATTGTTCTGTGTGATCATCTTTATCATATGATGGAGCATGTTTATCCTGATAGCATTCCATATCCCGTTATCCACCCAATTGAAGATGTGAGGAAGATGCTGACTGGTGTGTAAGTACTCTTTTGTAGACTTAATAGGCATTTAAATAGCCCCTCAGTCTAAAACATGTTTATCTACATCCCAGAAACTATATTCTGTCATTAATAATCTCATTCAGACAGTTTTTTGTTGCACTTTCACATGTGATCACATTATTATCCATGACATATGCCTAAAACATTATTTAATAAGGTACCTCAGTTCCAACTGTATGTCAGACAAGAAACCAACTGATGAAATCCAGGGAACTCTCTTGGAAAAATAGGTCAGGGCAATCGTATAAAACCATTTCTAAAGTATTCAGAAATGGAAGAAATGAAAGGAGTACAGAAACACAAGCACCCCTCCTGGAGCTGGCTAAGTAACCTGAAGGTCCTTGGTCAGAAAGGTGTTCTACAACGTAATGATCTCTCTGACAGAGCTTGAGAAGTTATTTGCTGAGATGGGAGAACCTGAAGAAAGAACAGCCATATCAGCAGCAGTCCATCAATCAGACTTTTACAGCAGTGTCAAGACAAAAGCCAGTTATGGATGATCTGAGATCACGAGAAGACAAAATTCTAATTTCAATAATATCAATCAACAAATCTGATCAATCCATTCTCACTCCCTGTGTGTTGAATACCACAATTTCTTCAGAGCAACTATTGTTCTAATGCATATCCCACTGCCACACCTACCTCTTTATGCAGATTTGTTTCTTTTCTAACAGCACTCTTGAGTTAGCATCTAATATTGCCACAACCAGATACTATTACTTAAGGAAACCTTGCATACATCTTGAACACCAGTGGCTTTTGACAAAAGAGCCCCATTTGACACACAGGGAGGAGAACACATTGAGCTGGCAAACTAATCATTGGCTGGTTAATAGCATTCCTGCAGTGAAGCATGGTGGCACTGCTTCTCATCCATATGGACAGAAACACTAGTCAATGCTTAAGGAATGATGAATGCAGCCAAATACAGGAGGGAGTTTAGGACAAGTCTCTCAAGCCTTCATTCCTTCCCTTCAACAAGTCCACTAAGGTCCCTTTGGAAATGTAAATTCTGGCATCAGACTGTGGGCACGACGGACTGTGCGGACATCTGTATGACTGCCATGTTTTTTGACGATGCAGAGTCATTTGGTGGGACTTTACGTTACAATACACCAACTGCGCAAGCAGCCCAGGTGATGGACTTCAAGAAAACTTTAAAGGAGTATAACAAAGAAGACTCACCGGCTATAGTGTTTACTGTCTATGATTGTGTCCCCAGCAGAGTATAATCAAGACTTTACCATGTTTGATGGACTCAACGATGAAGCTCAGACTAAGCTCCACAATCCATCTGTCAATATACTTGAAAATGGCAAGCTAGGGACACCATTCAGTCTGGGAAAGTTTGAGAGGATCTGCCACTAATAATCGTTTAAACAGACCAAATAAAGATCTTGCAAAAGTATAAGTTCAGCTGCTAGTTTGTCCTTTACATCACTACTCCAACCATTTTCTTGCCCACCTTCTTTGAGCCAATCAGCTTCCATTCTGCGTACTTTAAATCTCCATGTTCTTGAGTTATTCTCCCCTTTCACACTCTCATTCATTTAACAAACAACTTCCTCCCCTATCTCCACCTCACCTGAGTCACCCAGAGCTCTATCCAAGCCTTAGTGTTGGATTGTCACCACCTCCAGCTGCTAGACTCGGGGAGAAATCCTATCACTGTAGGGATTCCGTTCTCCCCTGAAGAGTCAGTGGGAGTCTAATAGCTAAATAGTTTAATTTCTCAATCAAAATAATTATTGCTCAGTTCTTCCAAATGATATCTCCTTATTGAAACCCAGGTGTGCAAACCTTGGACTGGCTTTTGCAAGGGTTGATGTGCATGGGATATGATTTCTTATTTTTCCACTATTTTATTCATTTGCATCATTTTAATGTTGATATTTTCTAGAACTAGTTTAGAGGCATATTAACAATGTTAAATTAATCCATTCTCTGGATTGATCACTAACGGTATGTCTTTGGACTGTGAGAGGAAGCAGGAGTACAAGGGGAGAACCCACGCAAATAAGGGGAGAAGATGCAAACTCCACATACTAACCACTGTGCCACTATGCTGCCCACAATGACGCAACTTCAAATCAAAGTTTTCTAAGGAAGTGTACTTTGTCTCTCCATCTATAATCTTCTATATCATAGCTATGTTTCCTTTACATCACAAACTTTAAATACATGCATACCACTTGTAGAACATATAATTACATTTATGTTTATGATTTTTTTTGGATTTTTTTTTTTAATGGTTAGGTCTTCTGGGAATTCTGTGCGGTATCTTAGTGGTTCCCAAGAATGCAGTCCTTTAGACAAAGACCACTGATGTTATACCTAGAATCTGATAGAGCCAGTCTTATAGGTTGTAGGTTACACAGACCTCGCCAAGTTTCTATTTCCACTGTGTCCACTTGGACTTTACCTTACGCAGTTAATCAGTCAGTGACAATATCATACCCTTATGGGGATCCTTCATGATCATCATTGTTCTGCTCTATGTTAACCAGTTTGGGTGAGTACCTGTTGTTAGTAGCCCTTCTATTTGTGCTGCCAGGTGCTCCTGGAGTGCTGTTAATGTCTTCAACCAGTAGGCATGAATAACAATCAGGTCCTGGTTCTTATTAAAGATTCCATATATTAAGGCTAAAGGTCTCAGCTTGTCAAGAAGCTTGGTTTAGCTCATTTGGTGGAGTAGGTGATCCATATGTCTAGGCCACTACAGAGACCCTATGTCTGATCCAGACCAATTCTTGGATGTATTTCCTCCTGTTCTCTCTACCTCCTTTCCTGTCTTCTTCGCTGGCGTAGTAGCAACAAAGTGAAGCTTGAGCTTATCGCACACAAAATACAGAAATAGAGTGTCATGTTGTGAGGGGAGAGAGGGAGGCAGGGAGTGGACCCAGAATTCAGGACTCAACAGAGAGAGAGAAACTTAAAATCACAGCTGACAAAAAAAGCAATGAAAACAGAAGCAAAACCAGAATGAACCAGCTGACTGACTACAGACTGACTACAACCCAAAGTGTCGGACAAACGGAAACTACAACTACAATAAGGGAGAACACAACAACACACAAGGAGAGACACAGACAATATATACAGAAGAGGGTGATTAACGGAAGTGAAGACACATGGGAACACAGCTGAACTAGATCATAACTACTGAGCAGTGATGGGAACAACAGCGTTACAAGTTACGGCATTACTAACGGCGTTACTTTTTTCAGTAACAAGTAATCTAACTAATTACTATTTCTATCATTACAACGCTGTTACCATTACTAACAAGAAAATGTGGTGCGGTCGCGTTACTATTTTTCAACAAACAGACGGTTGAAGCTGTGTTCAGCTTACTGCATCTTATATCAGTTGCACGGAAGTAGCTGTCTACGTAAGTAATCTGGTCACTACAGCTTTAAGCAGCTGTGCGCACTCCCGCGGACGGCAGTCACTTTCTGCCTGATGATCACTTTTTGGCACAACACCAAGGGGGGAGCTAAGGGGGCAAAACAATCGCATGAGTGATGCTGTTTGACTGAGGAAGAATAAAATAGTCGTGGTAAGCCAATCACACGACCACTTTAAGATGACAAACCAACAAGGTGATATATACCAGTTTTTAAATTGTGTTGATAGGCTACGTAAAACCAGAGTCATCATAAACAATATATACGCTGCGTTTTTTCCTCAATAGTTTCGTCACGTTTACTGTCTAAGGACAGCGCTAGCAAGCACTCTCTGCTTATGACCAAAAAAAACCAAAACAAAAATAGCCCTTTCGTGTTGGTGGCAAAATGAACCAAGTCAACCAATTAAAAATGATATGGCAACATGACATTTGGTTGTTTAGGAAGAGGGGGAAGTTTTAGGAGTGATGGCGAGAGAGACAGAGAGAGAGAGAGAGAGAAAGTAAGACAGCAGAAAAAGAGAGAGAGACGAGTTTTGAGATGTGAGAGATTTGTGACGTTTAGCGTGTTTGGAGTGTAGTTAATGTGTTGTCTTGTGTAGTTGGTGTTGTGGATAGTTTTGTGTTGTGTGTCCGAACAATGAGTCGACTGCTGTCTCCAGGTAAAGAACAGGAGGAGTGATACACCTGCTGCTGTCAGACCTGCAGGTATCAGGCTGTGATGTTCTCCTTTATAGTGGACAGAAATTATTTTTTTGGAGTGGCACAAATAATTTGTGTGGCATCTTATTGAATACAGAACAGCTGATTGTTATGCAAATAGTTTGAAATGGTTATTTAAAAAAGGGTAAAAGGTAAATGGCTGCAAATAACTTTGTTGTTTGAAAAACTTGTGCATCTGATTTTAAAATTGACAATTTATATTTGTAGATAAAGTTATGAAATATGATTCAATAAACATGTTTGTGGTTGTTACAGTAAAAAATAGAACTTTTTCTACTTGGATTTCATGTTTTTTGTCTGATTTTAGATCAATCATATTAATACAGTAAGTCAAAATGAAAACATAACTGTAAATTCAGACACATGAGGTTGTGCTGAAAAGAATGATACCAAACAAGGCAAAGTAAACAGTTTTTAAAGGTGAAATGTAGAGGAAACATCAAAAGTAGTCAAAAATGGCCAATTATACCCTGGACCCCAGAGGGTTAAACATTTTTTTAAAAAGTAACACAATAATTACTTTGAAATAATTAATCACTTTTAGAATCTTGTAACTCAGTTACTAACTCAGTTACTTTTTTGAAGAAGTAACTAGTAACTATAATTAATTACTTTTTCAAAGTAACTTGCCCAACTCTGCTACTGAGACAGGGAAAGCAAAATTGAACATCACACTTGCAACAGGAAACTATCACAATGAAACAGGAAGTGACACATACACACACACACACACACTGAGATTCAGAGTAAGATGTGAAGTTGACACTGGGACTGGGGTTGAACAGACATAACACACAGGGCTGAACATGAGAAACTGAAGGGAGAAAACACAGGGATAGGACTACATGTGTAGTTAAAGGAGACACAACATGGGACACTGATTACTGGATGTGGGCACGAGACATGAAGAAATAAAAAAGAACAAAAGACGAGGAAAAAGAGCTACCCAAAACAAATGATCATATCATATACAAAAAGACAATAGATCCAAAATACTATGTATCATAGTCTCTTGTTTTCACAACTCCATAACTTTACATCCACATGTCAAAGTCAAGTACCTACCGTTTTACAACCTTAATATATAAATCACAGTCTTGAATGGACAGTAGCGGCCTAGTCATTGCGAATGACCAGTACTCTCTTATGAAATGTCAAATTGAAGCTGAGTAGATATTTACTATTTCCTGGCATACGCTGGATTTGTGTGTGAAAGATGAGAGACGGAGAGAAAGTCAATTTTCTCTGATGCTCTGAGGCAAGCTAGCCGGAGGTAAATTCGCTGTCCTTTTTAATTCAGCAATGCATCCCTTATAAGCCATTATTTGGATGCAAATTCCACACAACAAAGTGCTCTCAGTAAAGGTTTTTGGCAAACAACTATGATGAACAATAAACAAAGTGTAAAGTGCTGAGCAATGTGTTTTGGAAGGCTAATTAGGAAGCACACAGTGACAAAGTTGAAAGAGTGACTTTATCCAGATCTTGCCATTTTGTTATTGATTCCTTAATAAGTGTGGGTGCAAACTGTTAAATAGGCTGTTTAATGTTCAGTCCACCGGATAAAACTGTATCGATCGTTTATAGCTCCAATTTAGAGTCAGGTATAAAAGGGCTTTAAATTAATAGTGAGGGACAGACAACAAAATGTAAATCACAAACACACACAGCTAATGACAAATGAAACCAAGCTGACTAAGAAATATTCAACCCAATAAATAATGGACAACAAGTTTGTCTTCGAAATAGGTCAGCTGCTACACTAGAGTGATTTATGAGTCATAGTACAGTTGGAGAGAGTTCTAATTCCCCTTTGTAGCCTTTTTTATACTCAATATTGAAATATAGCCTTTCACCAACAAGCATGCCTGGCATTATTTACATTAGCTTAGGTTGTTTATTCCTGCCCATTCCTCCTCCTCTTCTCCCCCTCCTTCCTTCTCTCCATCCTTATTTCATTTGCTCTACCCGTGATGATTTACCTCCCAGACCTCTATTTATCCACCACTAACAAATTGGGTTATCATGCTCCACCACTCCCCTTTTCCTCCCCTGCCTCCTCTACCCTTTACCTGCCTTCCCTTCCTCGTCTCACCAGCCCCTCATTACACCCTCCCCCCTCCTCCCCGACCCCCCAGCCTTGCCAGCTGACTTATGATATGCCAAGTCAAGGTGAGGCATCGCGTCTGGCACAGAGGACATGTGTGTGGTTTTAAGCAGTATTTGTGTTGTGGTTTTGTATGTGTTTTCATACTCTTTCTCTCTGTATATATATTTATGCGTGTGTGTGTTTAGGAATGGTGCTCCTGCATTGTTGTTCCGCATGATTTCTGCCTGCTCTTACCGTGACAGTGTGTGACAAGTGGCTGGTCTAGGACAAGATGTGTGGGTGTACATGTTTGCATTGGTAACCTAAAGAACAAATCTAATAACTACACTTCGAAATGTAGTTTGATTTATCACCAAAATCCTCATAATTCACCCCCTAAATGCAAATATATTTCATGTTTTTTGTCTGGTATTGTTTTAAAGACCTTATATACAGTGCAAATGTGATGTGATGTGTGTGTGTATTTGTGTGTAGGTGAGGCTGAAGTCTGACTGTCTGACAGCAAGTTGTATCCTTGCAGGGTTTCACAAGTTAATGTTGGCTTGACATTTAAACTTGGGTGACAGAGTGGGTGTAAAAGGCCAAGAGCAGCTGCGTACAGCCGCCATTCTGCAAAATGTACCAAGCTTTAACTACCGATAAAGTCTTTCTCAAGAAGACTTAATGTCAAGAGGCACTCTAGCACATAATGTGTAGAGATATATGATGGGAAATCTTTTCACGTCCTCACGACACACGGATGTTTTTTGGTTCTAAGGTCATTAGCACTTGCTGTTGGGGCAAAAGATAATGCTTTTAGGCTAATAGAGTTATGGATATCACAAAGTGAGTTGTCTACAAGAGTGTGCTTTGTTATATAAATATATATATATATTTTTTTCTATATATCTATATATAGAAAAATGTTAATACAGAAGTAACACTTGGGACTAAGAAATAAAGCCAAAGAAGTGCAGAGTCCTTAAATTTACAAGGCTGCAAATGTATTTGGTTTCAATGCAATTGTATTCATAAGACTGTGAGTACTGTCTCACTGTCACTGTAAAGGCAATGGTGACAAGAAAAAAAGCACTCATATCAGGTAGAACATTGAGCAGAACACATCTGCTTGATGCTGACTGATATGGAAAGATGGAGAAAAAGAGCGGTAGGAGGGAAGAGGAGGATGAACTGCAGAGAACAGACAATCAGAAGCAAGAAGACATATCTGCAATAGGACAAAACATGTTATTTTATACACAGAAATCAAAGGATTAATTACACAGACGGTCAATGTGTATACATTATCCTCATAAAGTTATTGTTAATAACGGTTCACTGGCAACGAGGCATGAACTATGCCAATAATGACTATGGTTTATGTCTGTCTGTCTGTCTGTCTGTCTGTCTGTCTATCCAGTACTGTTACTATTAAAGGTACATTACAACAAGGGTAGAAAAGTGCACACTTTATTGGGAATGGGCAGCTGTAAACAATACACCTGGGGGAGGATGGTGGAGCCTGTAACTCCACATCAGGCCAAAAATACTATCACTACTGCAGAGGGAGGGAGAGGACGGAGAGAGAGAAAAAAGGACAAATTAGGGGACAGACAAGACAAATGCAGTAGTTGCATATAAATGCATGGAAAGTGACAGAAAGGAGAGTGGAGTTGCTCAGTGCATCATGGGAGGTGTGCAGCAGCTCTGGACAGTTTAGGGTCACCAAAGCCAAATTAAACTATAAGCTTCAGCTGAAAGGAAAGTTATAAGTCCAATCTTAGAGCTAAAGTAGGGTGCTTGTCTATATTGTGTGACTAATGTACAAAACTTTTTTAGATTTCTTGGGATTTTTGCAACCTGTCAAAATCTGTTAATAGCAATAAGAACCAGGTTGTCAAAAAAGAGCAAGTGCTCATCCACAACTGCTTTAAACAGATCAGCATGACAGATAACGCTCTTGCCATTGCACTAGCAATGCAATGTTTACAGATAGCTTAAGAAAAAGATGTGATCAGTGTTAGCCAGTGATGGATCACACCTTTGTCTGTGCTGCATCACAACCCTCTCCCAAAATGTTTGCATAGGTAATAGAGATGGCATGATACCACTTTTTTATGACCGATACCGATACCAATATCATAAATTTAGATATCTGCCATTACCGATATGAATCCGATATAGTGTTCTTTAACCCTTTAAGACCTACTTTAGAACCAAGTCCGCCAGAGCTTATATTATATTTTTACATGCTGTAGTGCCATTTTTGGGAGCATTTCAAGTTGATATACATCAATACAACCATTATAGCCCAAATTTTAATAATATGTATGCATTAAGTGCATAGTAATTACATAAATTACAAAAAAGTGCAATAAACTACAAAGAAATTTAAAATCGTTTTTGTTTTTTAAACATATATTTCTAGTTAGAGAAATTTAAGAGGCTTATCCCTCGAAACTGTAAATACAAAAAAGTTGCACAAAATAGTTTCCCACCACAGGAAAGTTATTTTAAGTGTCTTCATAGTTTTACGAAAATAAATATTATAATGCAAATTTGCTTAAAAAAAACAGCCTATGCATCAAAATAAACTATTTCCAGCAGTGCAATATGAGTCCTAAGCATCCCAGAAACGACACAGAAAGTCATAAAGTCAAACATAACTTTTAAAAACACCAGTATAGGCTCATAAGGTCCTGATAGTAAAAAACTACATTTCCGCAAAATGACGTCACTTCCGGTTTCGGGCAGGTCATGGCGGACATGCCATAGTTCGCGCTGATGGACGTAGGAAGTGTTACAAACAGCTGATCGGATCGGCAAAGCGTGTTTCTGGAATATTATGTTTTTGTTGCTGCAAGTGCTTTTCATGCAGTTTTTGCAAAGCTATATGTGGAAGGAAACTGTGACCTAGGACAAGCTGATGGCATAAGATGTAAGTACAACGCCTCCGGTTTCATATGCAAAAAAAATTATTGCGCTAGCTTACGTGGTTGCAGTGCTACCGGGATTTAAAAATAGTTACGCAAAACGGAGCGTGCCCGCTCCGACCGGCTTTAAAGGGTTAATCAATAAAACTGTTTTTTTAATTTCTTGCTGCATTTTGTATAAGTTCATACTCAAGTTTGAGTACTTAGCGTAAATATTAAGCAACCTAACTAATAGGGTTCCAACTCCCAGCAAAAAAAAAAAAAAAAAAATAGGGAACCATCCCTCACACTCCACCTCATGATGCTTAATCGACATAATCAACCTTAATTTGATGCAGTGTGGAAAAAAAATGCACAGAAATCAATTATTTTTCAAGAATAATTAAATAGATTCAACATCTTTCTTCAACAGAATTGCAGACTGCACAGATGGTACCTTCCCAAAGGAAAAAGTACTATAGCTTACTAAGGTATATTAGTCTTAATAGTTACTATATACAGTAATGGATTTCTATACATTTTACATCAGATTAAAACTTTGGATGTAAGATTCGGATAATTATTTATTAAAAGCTAGACATTTTAAATGAGAATAAGAAAGAAAAGTATGTCTTTGTGCCCCCTTTTCCCTGTTAATGCCCTATCGGCCCCCCTGGCTAAACTTTGCTAGACCCGCCCCTGCACAGTTACCAGCCGTCAGCTACAAGGATCCTGGTGTACAAAGTAATATTAAATAAATTCTAACAACAGCTTATCAAGCTTAAACGTGCTGTTGTTGTTCAGCTGCTGGTTTCCTCTTTCTGGTGCAAAGTGGGACAAAAACAAACAAGAGCGAAAAGCCGATCAGCTGATCATTAATCAGTTTCACGATTGCAGTAGCAACAGGAGAGAGAGAGAGAGAGAGAGAGGCAGTCGCTCCATATATCGGTTGTTAAGCTTAACGCTGGAATGCTTTACAAACATTCAGAGATGAACTTAAACACTTGCTTTACTTCTCTCTGGGATAACTTTGTCGGAGATGAAATGCTGGGTTGTTAGCGAGGCTCCAAATGCTCAACCAGACCACGACAGTTCTCGCACGCCACAGCCGCTCTATCACGTGATGCATACTGATCCGACGTGCTACCGTTATGAGGTGAGTTACGGCGTGTTGCAAGTTTTGTGAGGTGCTTTCGTGATATTTAATGGATCGGATTACATTTTTTATTTCTCTCCGATATCCGATCCAGTAATTTAGGTCAGTATCGGACTGATACCAATACATAATATCGGATCGGTCCATCTCTAATAGGTACACAGATGGTACTTGGGAGCAATAGATAAATGGAAGAAGTCTTTTTTTTAGGACCTGCAGTCAGTGCATTACTGAATAAAAGCTGTATTTGCTTTGAAACCTCAGAAGAAAAATAGGCTTATGATGTATTTTACAATGCACTCTATTAATAACGAGAGAGTGAAGAACTAGTATGCCTGCAAGTCTCCTAATTGCTAGTAAGTTTTTATTGATGGCTTTTAAAGCATTAGACAGTATGGCCTTTGGCTGTAATTCACACCTCTCTCTTGTGAGATAAGGCACAGTTTCTTTTCTTAAGGCCAGGCCTTTTTTGTTCCAAAGTTGAGTTTGACAAATAAAGGTGATCAGCCTTATTCCATCAAAACCTCCATGCTCCTGGAACAGTGTGCCTGAGGAGAGAACGGGCAGCTGAATCAATATATTCTTCTGAGTTAGTTTGAGAAACTTCTGCAACTTGACTTTTTATGGAGTTGTACTAACCCAAACATACACGTCTTTTATTGTAACCAATTCTTTGCTGTTACATGCCCTATGCATTCAAACCTCTGTGAGGTGTTATTAAACATTGACTGTCCTCTTTCTACCCTCATCATCCCACTTCAAAAAGGAAGAGTTATCAATCATCTTTATTTATTTCCCACTGTTCATCTTCATTGCAGTGCGGTGATAATAACGCCTCACAATTGGTTTTATAATAGATTTTAAACAGTCTTTTGCCTTTTATAGTGTTGCACGGTTTTTCATTTACAAATTGGGCCTGTGGATTCACTGCATAAGGCACTGGCAGTGTGTAAAAGCTGTTATGTGTTTATCACAGGTTGGCTCGGCAATCAGTCACTCCATAAAGAATGAACAGATGTGCTTTACAGGGTCATAAAGTAAAATCTGATTGCTAGACTTTTACTGGAACTTGTACGATTTCAAATGAACCCAGGATTCTTGCATATTAACGAAATTCTTTGTAAAAGGTGACTGCTCATTTCTAAATGCATGCAACTGAACTCTTGTTGTGAGAAATTGCTGGTATTGCTGCTGGCAGGAGTAGTGTGTCTGATGTGGGCCTGTCTGATCATTACTGTGTTTTCTTTGAAAGTAAAATTTCAGCCCACACAAATATATCAACAGCAGTGATCACAAAACGGTGTATAACCGAATACAGTAGTGAGCTATTTAACCATGTCTTCCCATTAACACCTGACCTGTCCAGAGGTTCAGTCAATGAGCTCGTCAATAGCTTCAATGCTAAAATGTTAAATGTAATGGACACTATTGCTCCCATTAAGGTGAAGGTTATCTCTGGAAGGAAAACGTCTCCCTGGAGAAACTCCATACTGGTGAAAAATGAAAAAAGAGAGTGTAGGAAAGCTGAGCGCAGATGGAGAAAAACAAACCTCCAGGTTCATTATGACATCTATAAAGAGAAACTTCACAATCAGGGCTCTAGAGTGCGACCAATTTGGTCGGAAATGCGACCAAATTTTTCAGTGGTGCGACTAAAAAAAAGTATTTGGTTGCACCTGTGCGACCAACTGTTCGGGTAGCAACTTAAAAAAAAAATAAATAAATAAATAAATTCTGCAACCTTCTGTGTGGTCAACAACAGACACACATTATGCCCCTATCGTGGACTAAACCAATCAGAGATAGTCAGGGGCGGGACCTCTCTGATTGGCCGTGGTGCAGGTGGAAGAGAGAGGTGAGTAGCTTGAATAAAGCGATATTGATTCATTAAATCCTGAATCGACCTAAATATAACTGTGTTTTGCCAGAAACGCCAGATTCTCAGATTAAAGCTCACAAAACTATTTCAACAACAACCAAACAGCAAATGAGAGCAGGTACACGGATTCCACACAAAGACGTAAACACAGAACGGACCCGACGCATCAGAATCAGCTTTGTCTTTCTCGGCTTTCTCACCCGACGGCCCGCAGACGGACACGCTGTCGGAGCTCGGCGATTCTGCGTCGGGTCCGCTCTGTGTTTACGTCTTTTTGCGCTGATTCTGAGCTGCAGGTTTTGTCTCTCTCCAACCAAAATTCACCGAGCCAGCAGCAAAAGAAGCAGCAAACTGCGCTTCACATTTGATCAATGTCGTCATGAATTTTGCTGTTTTGCTTCCACGACTATTAAAATCACACTCCATGCACAGCTAGCTCTCTCTATCTCTCTCTGTACTTCAAGAACAGTTTCCCGTCTCAAATCTCTGTTTTCTGTATTATTCATTGGCTTATTACCCACCAGTCTACCGTTGTTTACAGCGCTGTCGGCTGCTGTCTTTTTCTTTTCTTTTTTTCACTTAAATGACCTCGGACAAGAAAGCCTAATTTCTGTTGTTCAATACTGAAGTAATTTAAACTTTATATGCAGAATATTGTAGAATATTTTTAAGGTTATCTGCTATAAAAAGCCAGACCAGAAAAATCTCCTTCATGTTTTTCTGTGTTTTATTCTCAGTTACTTTCACACAAAGGCATCTGCTGTGATGTTCACAATTCTGATGAAGTCTCACATGTATCAGTACTGATAAATGATCAGAATTATAATATTTCTGACTGTCTGAGGCTAAGTTGAATCGAATCGGGACTTTGAAAACCGGAATCGAATGGATTATAGGAATCAGTGATGATACCCAGCCCTAGTGAGCAGCCTAGGCACGACAGAAGTGGATGTAGCTGTAATAAGAAAATAACTATTGATAACTTTTCTGTTAAGGCCTGATCCGTCTGAAATTCATAGCCAGTGCTCTGACACGGTGTCATCAATCTTTGAATGCTGAAAAAGCACAGTGTATCCAGAAAAACACATTATATTATATAAATTATTATAAAATTTGTGTGCGCCTAACTTTTGTGCCGGTACGCCTAACTTTTTAAAGTTAGGCGTACCGGTACGCCCATGGCAAAAAGTTAGTCTAGAGCCCTGACAATTATAATTTACAACTGAGGAGTGCAAGGAGGTCCTACTTCTCTGACATCATCACCAAAAACAGTCATAATGCTCGGGTCTTATTTTCTACAGTTGACAGGCTAACAAACCCTCCTGTGTCAGTGGCAGCTGAACTTCATTCGACCATGGCCTGCAATGACTTTGCCAAATTCTTCACAGAAAAAATCCAAAAGATTAGACAAGCAATTGGTACATCAACAGCAGATTCAGGATATGTACGGTGTCCACTGAAAAACTGTTTAAACACCATCAAACAGTTTCACCCTATTAACAGCAAAGACCTGGAGGACATCTTGGGTCAACTGAACTCCTCCTCTTGCTGTTTAGATGTTCTGCCAACAAGTTTTTTCAAAAAGGTCTCAAAGACTTTGGAGTCAGACCTGTTACAGATCGTCAACTTTTCTTTAATGTCAGGTGTGTTTCCAGAACCACTAAAAACTGCTGTAATTAAACCTATACTGAAAAAGGACAATCTTGACAAGACACAAATGAACAACTACAGGCCGATCTCAAATCTCCCATTTTTAAGTAAGATCATTGAAAAAGCAGTTTCTCAACAGCTCAATTACTTCTTAAAACAGACTAACTGCTATGATGCCTTCCAGTCAGGTTTTAGACAGAACCACAGCACTGAAACCGCTCTGACCAAAGTGTTTAATGACATATGTCTGAATACAGACAGTGGAAAAATGTCAGTCTTAGTTTTACTGGATCTCAGTGCAGCATTTGATACAGTTGACCACAACATATTACTCAAACGACTGGAGAATTAGGCAGGTCTTTCAGGAACTGTACTAAACTGGTTCAAAACATACTTAGAAAACAGGAAATGCTTTGTATCAATAGGTAACTTCACATCTGAACAGACAAGTATCACATGTGGAGTTCCCCAAGGTTCCATCTTGGGACCCCTTCTACATGCTCCCACTGGCACAGATTATAAAGAACAACAAAATAAACTATCATAGCTATGCAGATGACACACAAATATATATCACAATGTCACCAGGAGACCGAGGCCCCGTACAGGCTCTTGGTAAATGCATTGAGGCAATTAATGACTGGTTGTGCCACAATTTTCTCCAGCTAAACAAAAACAAAACTGAAGTAATAGTCTTTGGTGCCAAAGAAAAACGATTACAGGTCACCAGAGAACTTCAATCTATACACCTAAAAACCACAAACCAGGCGAGGAATTTGGGTGTAGTGATGGATGCAGACCTAAACTTAGAAAAACACATTAAGACAATAACAAAATCAGCTTACTATCACCTCAAGAATATATCAAGGATAAAAGATCTGATGTCTCAACAGGACCTGGAAAACTAGTCCATGCATTCATCTTTAGCAGGCTTGATTACTGTAACAGCATCTTTACAGGTCTACCTAAAAAAAACAGACAACTGCAGCTCATTCAGAACTCTGCTGCTCGAGTCCTCACTAAGACCAAAAAAGTGGACCACATCAGTCCAGCTCTGAGGTCTTTACACTGGCTGCCTGTCCGTCAGAGGATAGACTTTAAAGTTCTGATGCTGGTCTATAAAGCTCTGAATGGTTTAGGACCAAAATACATCAGTGACCTCCTGACCCAGTATGAACCTTCCAGATCCCTCAGGTCATCTGGATCCAGTTTTTTATCAGTTCCTAGAGTCAGAACCAAACACGGAGAAGCTGCATTCAGCTTTTATGCTCCATATATCTGGAACAAACTCACAGAAAGCCTCAGATCAGCTGAAACACTCAGTTTATTTAAATCCAGGTTGAAGACTCACCTATTCTCAGCTGCATTTGAATAAAGCACCAAATCCACACCTTTAAGCTTAAATTTCCAAACTTATATTTTAACTACTGATTTTATCTACTGTTCTGATTTTATCTACTGTTTTTTTTAATCAATTTTAAACCATGCTTTTTATTGGTTTTTTTTTTAATGTCTCTGTAAAGCACTTTGAATCACCTTGTTGTTGAATTGTGCTATATACATAAACTTGCCTTGCCTTGTCCACTGGACTAAGAATGAGGTCTGTCTCCTAATTTCTGCGTTTTGTATTGCAGGCTGTAATTAAAGCAAATGGGCGTGTCTTCGAAAAAATAGCCACTAGCTGCAGTTTTTACTCATCCATCTGCCGAACTTTACTTCTTGGAACCTCAGAGGTATTTGCAGATATGTGCGTAGGCAAACAAAGCAGTTAGAAATGATAATTACACATTCCCAAATGTTTGGTTTCTTTCATCCTCCTTAATTTATTTGTGCTTAGCGTTCCTGAATATGCAGCATATTGAAGTTTAAAACCTTTTCTTTCTTAATGAATGATAATGGTGCAACATGAGACTTTGACTTGGGCTATTGAATTTAATTAATTGGATGAACAAGAGCCAAGAGTTATGCTAATGGTGATTGATTGGAGATCTTTAAAAACAAAAGAAAATGACTTTCCTGACAATGGCTCATTTATTGGACTGAAGTAATCTGAAGCATGATGGTAACTCTCAATATACTGTTTGGCATCAAATGCAAGGGCTGAAGAATAATTCAAGCACAATTATATCGTGGTCTTTGTTTCCCTTTTTTGCTGTTTTACAAAGTCTTCTCTGCCTATTATTATACATTTTGCACATGCATTAATAGCAGCTGTTAAGGTGCCATGTTAATGTCAGCATATGTTCACATATCACTTGCTGCTATTTACATCATGATAATCACAGTACTGTAATGTTTTATTTGTGGCCCAGAGCAAAACTCTTAACTGCTAACTAAATCCCTTTCTTTTGATGCTTTCTGTCTTTTGTTCTTTTGATTCTGGTGCTACAACAGCTATGAAAGCTGTACAATGTATCTCAAACATGGCACACAGCTTGTTGTTGATACTCGGCTTGCTCTTGAGCGCTCAAGAAGAAGCTTACACAATTTAATTAAAACAATGCTTCTATTTTTAAATATAAATGTTATCATTCAAAGTCAACAATGCCCTGCTCATAGTTTCAAACATGAACAGACAGCTGCTCGGCATCTCACTGAAAACTGTCACACAACACCCGATATGTCTTGATGAGCGTTGATAGTGAAGCTTACCATCTTGTTACATCTTGTTAAAATCATAAGCAATAACAGTAAGTAAGCATAAGGTGTTTCACCTGTAATAAGATGTTTTTTCCACACTTTGGTATGCATGAAATACACTGCAGTTTCTTAAAATGTAATCCTTATTCATTTTTCACACGACACACCTCAGGCATTTCTTTGTTGTTTTGACTGTCAGCCAGTCTTCATGCATTCAAGTTTGTGAAATGAGCCACTCTCCCTCAGTGTAACTGGCAGGTGAGTTGTAGAATAAGTCAATGCAAATTTAAAAAAAACCCAACAACAAACAGTTAAGGTCACTTATCACTGTACAGGTTACCTGATAGTTTACTCTTTATCTCTTATGGGGTTTGTTAATATCGAGTTGGAAAGGCTAACAGCATGAATGCCCTCCTTTACTCAAAGTCAGTAAAGAAAACTGGCAGACTTACAAACAGATACCATCAGTACATGGCCCTGATAACAGCTTATTGTGGGGTAAGTTTGGGTAAGCACATAAGACAGATTAGAAGAAAGAGGTACCTCCCACGTTATTATAACTCCCTAGTAAATGGACTTCATCTTTTTTCATTTATCAGTTATCAGTTTCAGTTATCTTATGATCTGCAAAGTTAAAGTGTGTAAAATCTGACCACTAGATGCCAGTCAATTGCAGACTGCAATCAATATTTTGCAGTCAATCATCAGTCAAACTATGAATAGCTTTGTTTTCTCACCCCTCCCATTCCTAGCTAGGGTGGCAACTGTAGGACAAACAACTCTGGCCGCAATTCATCTGCAGTAAGTGTAGGCTGTCAGCCTGCTTTTTACCGTAGCTGTCAAAATACCAGGTATCTGGAGTATGATAAAAGCTAATGAATCGGTGAAACTTCTGTACGATGACAGTGATACTGAGGTGAGTTGTTGAGGATATCCTAAACTTTTCTCATGGTAAGCACTGTTCTTGTAGGTCGCTGTTAACTGCTCTTTGCCTCTGTTAACTGCTCTTAGTCTGTCTTAGCGGCTGTTAGCAAGGGTTAATGATGTTTCTTTTGGTGTTTTTTTAAGTGGGTCTAATGTTGTTGGGCTTAGCAAATAATTTTTCATACCATGCAAGAATGTAATCAAACTGTTTATAAGAGGGAAAGTGTGATTTTTTAGGACACTTGAGCCTAACATTAGCTAACATTAGCTATACTATTACAAGTATTCTTCCAGCAGCTTGACTTCCCTAAACATGAGAGTGATGTTCCTTGTGCGTTTACTTTACATGTGTGTGTAGGTCCACGTGTTTGTGTGTTGAATAAAGCTTAAGAAGCCACGATCCTCTTTGTATTTGTGTCAGTTCTCTAGCTGCCTTCTGTTGTGGAGATTCTGGCCTGCCGAATAAGTCTCCTGTGAGGGAGAGAAAAAGCAGGGGAGTCAGAGAAGTGAGCACCTCTTGCTCCACCCATCCATTAAAGGGTAAAACCCAAACTGCTTTCCACATGCTGAGGTTAATAAGCATCCAAATATTCCTTGGGCAGCCAGCCCTAGCAGCGCACACACACATACACACACACATATACCCACAAGGAGATTTACACAAGCTAACAGCAGACTCCTAACAAGGGATACAATATGGTCAGGGATCCCTGGAGGCTTGGAAACTGGAGACAGAGATGTCTAGCACTAAACAAAACAGTCCATCCATCAATCCATCCCAACCAGCTATCCATCCATTCACTTCTGGCAATAAATAGTAGTTTCCTCTTCTGAGGCAGGTGGTGGCAAATATAAGGCTCAATCAAACACTGAAATCAGCATTGCTGATGTTATCAGAAACTACTCTGAAATGTCTCATTGAAAAAGACATGAAATTTAAGTCAACAACCTGGAGCTATTTTTTTTCTGTATTTTCAGCAATCATCATTTGAAACACGGCGCTGCAGGTTTGGGGCAATTATAGACTTTGACATTTATCACATATTAGCTTAAAACCTGTTGATTAAGAGTTTGTCAAATTGTGTGTGTGTGTGTGTGCGTGTGTGTGTGTGTGTGTGTGTGCTGGGGTGGCGTTGTTGTATCAGCTAACACAATTTTAAAGTAAGGTGGGGGTGTTGCATTCTGCTGAATCTCGTTAAAAACCCTGACAGGTAGCATGTTTGTGCTGTGTTATGTGTGTTGATATTGCATCTTGTGTTGTGGTTCAGAATGGTCTTATTTTGTCCCAATCTCTCTAACTAGGTCAAATACATATATTTAATGCAAGTTAAAACTCTTAATTGGAATAAGTCACAACTAATAAATGATAGTGTGCAGAGACATTAAAACGTCATTGCAGCTTTTATAAAGACAGAAGGATTGTTTCTCTGTTTGTCTTTGTTTTTACGAAAAAGTGTATAGATTACCTCCTTATTAACAATGCACACTGATTGTTTCATCAGAATGCTGCTTTGCTGACTACTTTCACTAGCATGCCAGACACATACTGTAGTCCCTAATCAATAAAAGCTAAAAAAAAAAAAAAAAATGCAGCAGCTGTATGTAATTTATGACTTATTGTTGACTTTGTGTTGACTTGTGGGGTTGTATTTTACAACTATGTGACTTTGTATTTTCATGCTGCAACCTTCGTCAAATATTAAAGTCAGTCAACCAATACAAGGACTTGTAATTGCCCACTGTCTATCTGATGACTGTGAATGTGTGTGCTTGCACACATGGCATGGATGCTTACGGAGCTGGCACTGCCATCAAAGCCTCAAGCCTCCATTCATTTGTGGTACAAGGATTTGTGCAGTCAGGCAGATCATCACCCAAAGGACTTGCATGGAAAAATAGCAGTTATTTATTCATTTAGCAACACAACGGTATCAGCACTATCTTTAGACACTAAATAATGGCACCACAACTGACTTCACACCAGTGAAACAGCATAATTCAAGTTTTATGACATAGTGTTGACCATAATTCTTGAGACATCGTGAACTGCTTTGTCACATGTGTACTGATTAAACTGTGAAGTGCAGCTTATTAGGGCTGTATGTCTTTTAGTTTAAATACAGGCATGCATATTTAAGGATTGCATCAACAGACGGATGGAAATATACTGTGCTTAAAAAAATTGTTTGATTCATTACTAGCTGACAGTGGGGTAAACTTAGAGTGATGATTATTGCTGTCTCCCAAACTGAGATAGCTTGTATTTTCACATTTAAATAAAACTGTCAGGGTCCTGGGTCTGGGCGGCCCAGGATCCCTGGGCAGTCATTGACTGGTGACATTATATGTATTTTTGGTGTTGCTGCTGCTCTTTCTCCGTGCTTGTGTGTGTGTGTGTGTGTGTGTGTGTGTATATGAACACTGGTTTGCAGGGCCTGGTGGGTGTGGCCCTGCTGGGGGACTGGCCACACCCGAAGCCACGCACCTGCTGCTGATCAGGCCTCGGCGGGGGAGCTACTTAAGAGAGTCTTGGAGCTCCCACCGGCGCGGGATCATTGCTTGAGACTCCACGTTAGTCACCCCGTTGTGTTGGTTAGTGTGTGTGTATGCCCGCGGTTCAATGTGTCCTGACGGCTGCTTCTATTGTGTCCCCAGGAGAGGGGTGGAGTGCCAGACAGCAGCCAGCACGGGGGAGTGCTGAGACACGGGAGCGGAGAGCACAAACACTGGGAGAAGACACGACACGGGAGTCTGGGGAAAGCACGGGGATTTATTGTTGTTTAGTTTCATACACTGTAAATAAACGCACTGTTTACACACAGAGCGCCGCGCCTGGGTCCTCCTTCCCTACACCCCCACGGTCTGCCAGCCAGACCGTGACAAAAACTAATTTAAAAATCCTAAAATTGAAACCATATGTATATATATACCCAACAAAACATTTTCTGGCTGACTATTTGGGTGAAGTGGGACATTTTCATTGACATCTCAGTGATCTACATGGTGTAAGCCTCATTTGTTTGGGTAATTTGTGGAAAATTGGGACATTTTGGAAGTGATTTGTGGAATTCTAAAATAGCTTCTATTTCTAATGGATGGCATCGCCACCCATCTTTGTCGCATTCACTACTGTTTGTACATGAATTTCTTCTGTCAGTTTTCCCTTTGTGAGAAACTTTCTCAATATTATTATTGCTGACTATAAAGAAGTTATACACACTGGATGGAGTGCAGAAGCAAAAAAGAAGAAATTGTCCACATTATATTGATTTACAAATGTCCCCAACAAATGAAATATTTCAGGAGACACAAATTCCCTGTGACTTGCACCAGGACGGACATCCAGTGTAAAAATATACAGAGCTAGCCACTGTGGTGATTTTTTTGTGAATAAGGGAGCATTGAAATGTTTTTTCTTCTTTGTCTTAATAACAGAAGAAGAATGAAGTTGTGCTGCAAAAGCCATGTTTTTCTTCTCCTTACCCAGTAGCAGTGGTATAAAGCATGCCCAGCTAGGTTTCAGTGATAATGATGGTTGTAGATTAGTTTGTCTGAACTTGTCCGCTTATCTGCAAAACTTGAATTGTACAAGAATTGTGAGCTGCAATTTCACCTCAGTAATAATGTGGTAATAGTGGAGTAACAAGTAGGAGACAAGAAGGTAATAATATGGAAGTAGCCAGTTATTACCACTTAAAAAACAAAGTTGTATTCAAGAAAAATCTGATATCAACAGTGGCTATAGCTAAGTAACCAGGATTACCACATAGAGAAGGATTGTCTGTTTTTCTGAACGATACAGTCAGGAAAACACACATTCTGGTGATGGATAGAGTGGAGAACAACAATTAAATATTGCTGGTACATTGCTGATGAGAAACAGCTGCACTAGCAGAAGCCTTGGGCAGCCACGGCAGAAGCCATGACACAAAGCTCCGTGACTTTATGCCATACTTTTACAATGTGGTATGGCGGCTCTTCCTCAAGTAAAGAATTTGTGTACTTCCATGATGAATAGCTATGGCATTACAAAAAAAAAATACAAGCTTTTTTTTTTTTTTTACCACTGCTTGCTCTAAATCAGCATTCCAAAACTGTGCATACTTGCCGTGTCTATATATGTAATTTCATTATAGTAAACACAGGTCAAATATTTACATGGTTCTCTATTATTTGAAATATTACTCAAGTCACTATTATGAGAAAGTTTTTCATTATTTATGAGATACTATGGTCCAGATTTACCAAGATGTTACACTAGTGAAAACTGATTTTTGGCATGAAGAAAGTACGATCTGTATTTATAAAGACAATGCATTTCTGTTCTTTCCCAAGTGATTCTTTCCCAAGGCACAAAAGTATATGGAGAAGAATATTGAAATCAAGTTGGAAAACGAATTTACTAACATTTACAAATACCAGCAGCAACAACTTGCAATACATTTTTACGTATCATGGCTTCTGTGCCAGGAATTTCATATCCTGTGCAATATGGTTCAAAGAAAAATTGCAGAAGAACTGAAAGAATGGAAGGATGAATACAGTTGCTTTGGACCCTGCACTGAAAAGAAACAGGCCTTTGATGGACATCAGGCACAGAAAGTCTTAATATGCTGCCCTCACGACACGTGACCATGTGAAGCTAGACAGCTAGCGAACAAAATAGAAGAGATCTTCCACACAATGCTTGCTTTTAATGAAGATCCTTTGAAGCCTTATCCTCTCTCAAGGCTTCTCCTTGCTATTTCTTATTTGTAACTGAAATATACAGAAAGTGAAAATAAATTGCTAGCTAATACACATCTTAATGACAAACTTAAAAATTAGCCTACGTGCGTTACATTAGCATCACAGTTCACTCCAGGTAACCACATATAAAAGTTATCTCTGAACATATTAATACTCACAAAGACGAACGTTTCCCAAGGTACAAGCGTGTAGGGCACTCTTAGCGTGTACATGAACTCGTTCACTCTTTTAATACTGCCGAAGCACTTTTCACGGCATTAACGGAGAAAACACGTCAAAGATATGCGAATGATCAGAGCGCTCCCTCGCTCCCGTTTCCGCACATACAATACAAAGATCACTTGTGATAACGATGATTCACTCTGAGCAAATTTCGAACCCATACATTTTAACTGTTTTTAGCATGAATTACTTATAATATTTCTTAACTTTGAACTTATTTATCACCTTGCTTATGTAACTTAATCAGACTATGCACTAACTACTGACTTCTGACCAAAAGGCATAACACTTAACAGTTTTCATCTTGATGTTTGGTGCTGTTTATTTTTGATCAGATCAATGCATTTACATTACCAAACTTTAAAAAAGAAATGTTTTCATAATATTTTCATACATTCAAATTAAAGTATTATAGTTTCAGGACCACGGACAGCGCATCCAGTTTTGACCGCACTCTCATGAGCAGGGCTCTGACACACAGCTGTTTTTGGTGGTGGACCAACACAAATTCAGCTGCACAATGCTTAAACTATCACAGATACACACAAGACTCCCCTGCAAAATCTGAAAATCTTTTTTTTACTAAACAAATCCAGCATGGAGAACTTGTGGTTGTACCATTAACACCACCAGTTGTAGAGTACAGAGATAAACTTTTGTCAATCAGGCATTTCCAGTTCGGTTTATCCCTTGAAGGGATGTAAGCTGTCTCAGTACAAGAAGGCTGGAACTTCTGGCTATTTTACTATATAAAAGTGAAAGTCCTGTTTTTGCCATAGAAACCAATTCAACCTTAACTGTAGTGTTTCCAGTAACTGCATTACAACAAAATAAAATCAACGTCATTTTGACAAACTTGATTTTTAGTCATAGATTCAACAGAAACTAAGAATTAAAAATAATGTGGACATATATCATGTCTATTGTATGACAAACATGCCTTATTTTTTATGCTTTTTGGTCACTCCCTGGCATCCAACAGACTTCATTTTTGTGCCCCACAATACTTGTCATCCAGGGTGAGTGGAGCTCCAACTCATTGTTCCAGTTATATTTCCTAGGACCTTGTGCTAAATTGCATTGCTGACAGATTGGGCATTTTTTACTGAAATGAACTGAGTGTGCCAGTATTTGTAAAGCAGCATGATGTTTATAAACCACCCATAAAACTAACCACACTAATTAATATGATATGAATGAAGGTATAAGTAAACTATTAAGTTAGTTCATCTTTGAAAGTTGATGGTTTTATATATATATATATATATATATATATGTGTGTGTGTGTGTGTGTGTGTGTGTGTGTGTTTGCATGTGTTTTGGAACCCTTTCAGCTCAAGCTATCACCTTAACTGACACCTGAGTAACTTCTGACTGAACTCACAAGCTAAGGACATTTTTCCCAGGAAGTGTGCACATTCCCTTCTCAATATTTCATCACTAAGTTATGTTGCTGAGCAAGGTGAAGTGCTTTAAGGCTGGTGTACTGCTGGGCTTTAAAATGCGTATTAATACCTGTGTATTATACAGCTCAATGTCTGTTCTTGCCTTATGCCAGAGAAGCTAAAATCTTAATCCGCACAATACTGCGACTTCCTGCCTCCCTCTCCTTTGTTGACATTTGGATCCGCCTGTGTGTTTGACAAATAGGATTGGCTACATTTGTCACCATTTAAACTGCTAGAATGTGTAAGAGCAATGGTTAATGTATGCAACTGCATGCAGGCATGCACACACACAAACCGAAATTGTGAGTAATCACCCAGCATTGCATTAGGAAGCGCTGCACGTTACACCTAATTTCCCAAATAAAAATAAGCTTCATGCATGAAAAAGAGAAACAAACTCTGCATATTAAACTGCTGTAACAACCTGTCAGAACGCTTCATTTTTAGACAGGCTTGCTCCATTTGCGGTGGACTGTGTGCCCTATCTGTGTGGGGGTGGTGATGACTGAGGCTGGGTGAGTGACACTAACAAGAGTGTAACAGGCCTGAGATACTCCTCGTGTCAATGTGCAGGGTGAGAAGAGGTGAGTGGGACCTTTATGGGTCAATTACCTATGGACATCTCGTAAGACACAGTTCCTTAGTGGTGTGTTTGTGTATTCACTCTGAGACACTGTCAGAAACAAAAGGAAATTACGGTGTTCTTCCATAGCAACTGGGTTTCATTCAAAATCAATACACAGCACCTTTGCTGCTGTTTGACGGTATGACTGTTTGTCTTTGTTCCACCCTAGACTGTAATTAATTTGGGAAACAGAAGTGAACAGTGAATTGTGTTTCTTTTCGTTGCCCTCTGAATGAAAACAGAATTCAGACACTGCCAGTTCTGGCACCTACTTGGGATGAAACCACAGACAAATTCCTTGTGGAAGAAACATGAGGAAATTATTTCATGAGCTGCTTGGTGAATTAAGATCATTGTGATGCCACAGGCATCTGCTCAGGAAACTCCTGCTCTGTTTTTAATGCAAGACATTTCAGTAAAGAAAAGGGCATTGTCTCACTTCCTTCACGCATCTGCCTCCCTCTTCAGTGTTTTTTCCTCTCTTTATGGTGAGTGGCTGACCAAACTGTATTAGGCTGACTTGACAGATGGGAATATTCTCATTTGCAGTGGTGATACAGCTCCCTTTGACATTTCCCCACAGAAATGACTTCTTTGATGGTTTTGCTTCTCTCCAAGGCCCTTTTCCTATTCTGTCCAGTTCATTGTGTGGAGGAGACCCCGCAGCAAGTGAGTCATTGTCTTTCTAACATCTTCAATCCAATTTACTGCAGCCACATGTCACACTCTGTTGCATGTCTCTTTGGTCACTGGGGGGCGTGCGCACACACACACACACACACACACACACACACACACACACACACACACACACACACAGACACACACACACACACACTTACTATACATACACACATTCAAATGCATAGATTTACACACTGAAGTCTTCACCCATGCACAGCTATGGACTGAAAAGGTGTCATTTATTGACTGCCTCAGTATCCATGCATCGGTAAAGATCAAAGCATGAGGGAAAATAAATGCAAGTGCAAAGTGGGTGCTCAAAGACTCTCTTTCCTAGTAAAGAAGATATACACAAATATAAAAATGTCACTCCTAGTTTTGATATTGTTGCTCATATTATCAGTGAAAGACACAGGTGGATTCGTACGTCTTAATGTTCTCATCTTCAAACACCTATAATTTTTTCATGCTTGAAATGTCATTGTATGTGACTGTGGGTTTTTTTAAACAATCAAATTCACAGAGCAGAACCCACGGAGTCTCATTATCTTGCCACCATGTTATCTATGTTATCCGTGTTTTTCATCACATTTCATTCTCATCAGTCACAGTGTGTCTAACTGATTGGGTGTGGGCTGGAACAGAATTCAAAGAAGCCAACTGTGTTTTAGGCGTCATGCCACAGTGCCTGTTTTCTAGTTCAGAAGGAAGAACGATTTACTTGCAGAGCAGTTTTTCAAATCAAATTTCAAGTTGTCACAAGTGTCACAGAGCCATAGAAGTGATATTTAACATCTAATAAAAATTCAGACAGGTGTTTTAGAATAATTACTTTATGTCTTGCAATTGAAGCTGTTTATATATGAGGTGTTTAACTTCTATACTGTATATAGCTTAGTAACTTTCTTTTTCAAGTTCCCCTGTATCAGCATGTGGCTCACTTTTGTCTAGATAGAAACTAAATATCCACCCATCCATTTAACCCCACTTAGACAATTCAGGGCCATGTGTCTGGAACCACTAACTACTTTTCTGGGTTCAACACTGCCAAGACCCTGACCAATTGAAAGGAGCCACTTGAAGTTGTTTGGGCATCTGACTAGGATGCCACCTGATCACGGGTGTTTTGTCCTACAGGCAGAACCAGGACTACAGAGACTATATATCTCAGTTGGCTTGGGAATTACTTAGTGCTCCCCCAAATAAGCTTGAAGAGGTGGCCAGGCTGAGGGAAGAAGATGGATGGATGGGTCTAGATCCTACCCAGCTGTCTTCGGGCAAGAGGCAAGGTACATCCTGGGCAGGGAACCAGTGTGTTGCAGGGCTAACACATACAGACAGATGACACACTCACATTCGCAACTACAGCCAGTTTACAGTCGTTAACCTTAATTAACCTAACCTGATGCACATCTTTGGACTCTGGGAGTGAGATAGTTATGCTGCTATAGACTTTTGCTGGGCTCCTGGGGCCTTGCACTTGTACATGGTGTGTGTGTGAGGTCTTTCCATATACTCTAAAGGCTGGTTCAGGGTCACCTGCCCAGCCTTAACTATAGCACAAGTTTTGTCAGAAAGGAAAGTCAGAAAGTTGAGAGAGTGTATTTCTAACTCTGTGCACTTTTCTCTGCTGGTTTGTTTTTTTAATAGCAGATAGAATTGACAAGAATGATCCTTTATGCAATAAAAAGTCAGTGGAGAGCTATAAATTGTTTCCCCCTCCAGTGTGGGCGGGACTTATTTGCAGTCTATCTCCGTCAAGTTTCTTCAAGTAATGAGCATGTCTATATCTGAATTTATATTGGATCTTTATATTTAATGTGCTTAATAAAATCACAGAAATAACCATTCCCACAGAAGCAGGAGTATCCCTCCTGGGAGAATTATCAATGATGAAAAAGACAATGATTTATTAGACTTGTCATAACCACCAAATGTACTGCTTCTCACTGAAAAGATGAATTCCCACTTGTGTTTGCTAGATGGACTTATGAATCTGCATCATCTAGATCAATTAAAAAGATAGTGTAGAAGATGAAGGATAAGCTTTGAGTACATTCATTTTAAAATATATTTTCAATCTGTCATCATGACTCAGACATGTTTGTTCAAGCTATTTTGTTTCCTGCTATTTTGGGGGGAATTTTTATAATGCTTGTCCAAGTAAAATTGGTGCAGGCATACTTTGAAATGATCCTTGTATGTTTATCGATTTCCTTTCAGTTTTGCAGTTTTTTTTCCTTTATCTTTTGAATCTGAAGTTCTGTCAGATCTGAAGGAATCGATGAACCTAGCATTCATTAATTACATTTTTGGACTGATTGCAAAACTTCACTCTTGACATTAAACTGATCATCTTGAGATTGATCTTATCAGTCTGCTGTGCTGTAGAGCTTCTTCCTTAAATGATTTTTAGCTGAGTACAGAAAAAAGCTGGTAAAACGGTAGTTAAATTTTTGCCTGCTATCAAGTTACTCACATATATGATGTGAGTGAGAGATTCAGAAATGGTGAAAGCACCTTTCACTGATTCATAAAAAAACAACAGAGAGTTAAAACAGATTCACACATGGATCTGGAGAAAAATGTGTTTCCGAACAGCCTAGCTCTTGTAGGGGACCCCAGGGATTAATCACAAAGAGTAAATAAGCTGAACTGCTGAAGCTCAACTTTATTTTAACTAATAATGTTAAACTTAAATATCTGTTGAGATTATATAAGGACGAGAATTGTAGTTTTACACTTTATATAACAGGAAATCAGGAAACCTCACCCAGACTAGACATGCCTGGGCTTTGACCTATGGGGACTCAGTACGAATGCACCATGGGGTTCGAGATTCAGGTCACTCAGGGCAGAGGAAGCAGCTTCCTTCTACTGTATTTGATGAGGAGGGAGTGCTGCTGAGTTGAGGACATATGAAGGAGATTGAAGAAATTTCCTTAATCCTATTGACATGCCTTGAATAGAGGAAGTCTGGGGATGAGGGGAATGACTTGTCCATCACTATGACTGAGATCACCGAGGTAGTTAAACTCTGCAGTGACCTGGCCCCTGGAGTGGATAAGAGTGAAAGCTGTGGGTGTTGTGGGACACACTTCTACAACATTACATGGGTGTAAAACCCTTGAATGAGTAAACTGTGCTGGTGGTCCGCCTTTTTAAAAAGGACAAGGGTGAAGGACCCCCGCCAGGGCTTCTCCAGGCTCACTAATATAATACTACAGCCAAAGGAGGACTGTGCGTGTGGCTTCAGGATCATCTCTCCTTTTTGCACGTGATCTGGTTCTCTTGGCATCATCAAGCACTGACCTCAACTTTGCACTGGGGCAGTTTGCAGCTTACTGTAGCGCAGAGGAGTTTGAGTGACCTGGGGTCTTATCCATGAATGAGGGAAGGAGAGAATAGGAATTCATTGCAGTAATGTGGATGCTGTGTCAGTCTGCCTTTGTAAAGAGAGAGCTGAGCATGAAAGCAAAGCTGTCGATTTACTGGTTGATGTACTTTCCAGCCCTCACTTATAGCCACAAGCTCTGGGTAGAAATTAGCTTCTTACCAAGGGTGTGTGTCTGCCCTTTGAGGTAGGTTGAGCAGCTTGGTTATTCAGGAAAGAGTCAGAGTAGAGCCAAAAGGGACCAGTTGAGGGGGGTTAACAAGCTGGGATGGATGGATGGATGGATGGATGGATGAGCCACCTTGATGACTACTTTTTGTTACAGTGACAATTAGAAACACTTTATTATTAATAATAATTATTATTAATATTAAATAATACTAATTAATTATTAATATTATTAATTATATATAATATATTATTATATAATATATTAATATTATTCACTATATTATTTGCGCCTTATGTGGATGCATAACTCAATCATTGTGCTCTATTGCTTCACATGCTAAAACCTAAGCTACAAGCCACTTCAGTTATTGTAACACACAATGTCTGTTTGTCTGTTTTATTTTTGAGGTATAGTTATCAAAAATGTAAAAAAAAAAAAAAAAAAAGATTTTAAAGATGGTACTTGGCAAATTATGGCAGTCTAGTAATCAAGCTGGTATTCAGTGCTTTGACAGAACATCTTACTATTCATCACTGATTGAAGAAAATAAGAACAACCCCAGGTTTCTCTTCAGCACTGTAGCCAGGCTGACAAAGAGTCAGAGCTCTGTTGAGCCAACCATCCCTTTAACGTTAACTAGTAATGACTTCATGAACTTCTTCACAAATAAAATTTTTATCATTAGAGAAAAAATTACCAGTAATCATCCCACAGATGTAATATTATCTACAGCTACTCTTAGTACCATTGATGTTAAGTTAGACTCTTTTTCTCCAATTGATCTTTCTGAGTTAACTTCAATAATTACTTCCTCCAAACCATCAACGTGTCTTTTAGACCCCATTCCTACAAAACTGCTCAAAGAAGTCCTGCCATTGATTAATTCTTCGATCTTAAATATGATCAACCTATCTCTAATGGTCGGCTATGTACCACAGGCCATCAAGCTGGCTGTGGTTAAACCTTTACTCAAAAAGCCATCTCTAGACCCAGCAGTCTTAGCTAATTATAGGCCAATCTCCAACCTTCCTTTCATATCAAAAATCCTTGAAAGAGTAGTTGTCAAACAGCTAACAGATCATCTGCAGAAGAATGGTTTATTTGAAGAGTTTCAGTCAGGTTTCAGAGCTCATCACAGCACAGAAACAGCTTTAGTGAAGGTTACAAATGATCTTCTTATGGCCTCTGACAGTGGACTCATCTCTGTGCTTGTCCTGCTAGACCTCAGTGCAGCGTTCGATACTGTCGACCATAATATCCTATTAGAGCGATTAGAACATGCTGTAGGTATTACAGGTACTGTGCTGCAGTGGTTTGTATCATATCTATCTAATAGACTCCAATTTGTGCATGTAAATGGAGAGTCCTCTTCACACACTGAGGTTAATTATGGAGTTCCACAGGGTTCAGTGCTAGGACCAATTCTGTTTACATTATACATGCTTCCCTTAGGTTGCATCATTAGAAGACATAGCATACATTTTCACTGCTATGCAGATGACACCCAGCTCTATCTGTCCATGAAGCCAGATAACACACACCAATTAGTTAAACTGCAGGAATGTCTTAAAGACATAAAGACCTGGATGGCCGCTAACTTTCTGCTTCTTAATTCAGATAAAACTGAGGTTATTGTACTCGGCCCTGAAAATCTTAGAAATATGGTATCTAACCAGATTCATACTCTGGATGGCATTACCTTGGCCTCCAGTAACGCTGTGAGGAACCTTGGAGTCATTTTTGACCAGGACATGTCCTTCAACGCACATATTAAACAAATATGTAAGACTGCTTTCTTCCATTTGCGCAACATCTCTAAAATTAGAAATATCCTGTCTCAGAGTGACGCTGAAAAACTAGTTCATGCATTTATTACTTCCAGGCTGGCCTACTGTAATTCATTATTATCAGGATGTCCAAAAAACTCACTGAAAAGCCTTCAGCTAATCCAAAATGCTGCAGCAAGAGTACTGACAGGGACTAGAAGGAGAGAGCATATTTCTCCTGTTTTGGCTTCCCTTCATTGGCTTCCTGTTAAATCCAGAATTGAATTCAAAATCCTGCTCCTCACATACGAGGTCTTAAATAATCAGGCCCCATCTTATCTTAATGACCTTGTAGTACCATATCACCCTATTAGAGCCCTTCGCTCTCGCTCTGCAGGCCTACTTGTTGTTCCTAGAGTATTTAAAAGTAGAATGGGAGGCAGAGCCTTCAGTTTTCAGGCCCCTCTTCTGTGGAACCAGCTTCCAGTTTGGATTCGGGAGACAGAAACTATCTCTACTTTTAAGATTAGGCTTAAAACTTTCCTTTTTGCTAAAGCATATAGTTAGGGCTGGACCAGGTGACCCTGAATCCTCCCTTAGTTATGCTGCAATAGACGTAGGCTGCCGGGGGATTCCCATGATGCATTGAGTTTTTCCTTTCCTGTCACCTTTCTCACTCACTATGTATTAATAGACCTCTCTGCATTGAATCATATCTGTTATTAACCTCTGTCTCTCTTCCACAGCATGTCTTTTATCCTGTCTTCCTTCTCTCACCCCAACCGGTCGCAGCAGATGGCCGCCCCTCCCTGAGCCTGGTTCTGCCGGAGGTTTCTTCCTGTTAAAAGGGAGTTTTTCCTTCCCACTGTCGCCAAAGTGCTTGCTCATAGGGGGTCATATGATTGTTGGGTTTTTCTCTGTATCTATGAAGCGCCTTGAGGCGACTTTTGTTGTGATTTGGCGCAATATAAATAAAATTGAATTGAATTGAATTGAATTGACATGGAGGGGCTTCGGTTTATATTCAGAGGTGAAATTTACACAAAGCGTCTCTTTCTTAGTCCTATCATTATATAGTCATTCAAACTTGAACAGTGTGGCATGTAAGAAGTTTAAAATTAGCTTGCATGACATTAATTTAAAAGTCTTTGATTATACTGAATGCTGACAGTCTGAAAAAATGCAATAAAACTCCACGACTTAAAAGATGTTTTGGTGCACAAACCATTCTGGTTTTATTAAGATTGTTACCTGAAGTACCGTGCGGTAAAACTGCAAGGTAAAATTAAGATCAATAGTGCAATTTATTTGCCATAATAGATCAGGAGAGGTACAGTTGTCTCAATGAAAACCAAGTAATTGTGGTAATTAACACGTTGATGTGGGTGGTTTACTTTATTTGTTGTACAAAGTGTTAATGAGTGTACAGGCAGACAGACATGATTATTCAACAGCAGGAGAAATGCACTAATCCGGGGTGCAGATGCAGATTGCAGAAATCAATGAAGGAGAGAGAACAGAGGAAAGGAAGCGGCTAAACCAACTACTGTTGCATGGGCTGGTTTGAAGGCGTGGAGACCAACATGAATAATAAATGAGGAGAAACGGGGTGAAGCAGTGTAGTTGTGGTAGAGATCTGCATCAGCAACTATGCACAAAGTTGACTGTTTAAAAGTAAACTGTAAAAATGGATGAATCATCAATACAACAGATAGATCAAAGTTTAGATTAAAGTGCATCCTTGTTTCCCAGTGCAAGTAGTCTATCAAAGTCTTCTTTACTTTATGTGAGTAACCCATTTTATGCTATCTTACTCTTATATATGTGATATAAAATTATTTTAATATGAAATAAATTAGAGCATTTATTGGACAACTTGGAGTGTTAATTTTCAAGTCATAATTTAAATGTACATGTGAAAAACAAACATTAAAATTGTATTTTCCTCATATACAGTTTATAGTAACCAACCTTATCTTAACTTGCAGAAAACTGATGTTTTTTAATATATGTTTTTAACAAGCTGCAGTTTTGTTTCTGTTTTGCCCCTCCCTGAGCTTGGTTCTGCTGGAGGTTTCTTTCTGTTAAAAGGATTTTTTTTTTCTTCCAACTGTCACCACTATCCCTCTAAGAAAACACATTCCAGTGGGGTTGTCTGATTGTTAAAGTTTTCTCTCCATCCATCAAGAGCTGTTTTTGTAGCTCTCAAGAAGCTACCAGTATGTCCACTGCTGCACTGCTGACCAGTATAAAGCATTACTTGTAAATCTTGATTACACATACCTCTTGATCCTCAGCAGGAGATTTTTGATCGTGCATGTCCTCTTATTTTTCAGCTTTTTGTGTTGTTTATCTACGTGTTGAGCTAAAGGTCAGGGCGTAATCACAGGCCCAAACATTGCTCCGGCACATAGACAAAGCAGATGATAAGCCGGAGGAAAATGTCAGCCAGATATAGAGTGCTGATTGTCCATTAGAACAAGACCAAAGCTTGAATGAGATTTGTCAGGACCTCAGGTCTTTCATCTCCTTTGGGTCCTCTTGACAAGGTCAGACAGCACAAAACAAATACAAAATACAGATAACAATGAATAAAATTCACCTTGATTTGATGTGTTTACGTAATATGAGCCACTAAGAATTCATAGCAGTATATTGTGATTGTGTACTTTGCTCTTTTATTTCACTGTGGTCGTACTCAACAGTGGGGGGTCAGTGATATTATCAAGCTACACGATATGGCCAGAAGAACTGGGTCACACCTCTTAATCTTTGAAGGTATTTTCAGTCCTATTGCCACAAGTGTATAATATCAAGGCCTAGCGATGCAGCCTGCCTTTACAAAGATCTGTGAAGGAAAAGAAGAACTCGAAAGTGCCCAATGAATTCAAGCATGATATTATGGTACGGTGCCGCAAACGTCTTGCCTCCTAAATATTTCTTAATCAGCTGTAAATGGTATATTTGGAAAATGGAAGTGTTCAGCAACTCAGCCACACAGCGTCAGACCACATACAGTCACAGAGCATCGTCACCTAGTGCTGAGTCACATATTGCGTAAAAGTCACCAAACACTCTGCTGACTCGATAACTGCAGAGTTCCAAACCTTTTCTTTCATTAGCATTAGCACAAAAACTGTACTCCGGGAACTTTGTGTCATGAGTTTCCATGGACAACAGCTCTTGCACACTAAGTCTACTTTCATCCATATAGTGTATGTGGTGTTTACCACACCTTTTTATTACTTTATTTCTTCTACAGCTCTTGTATAAAGTGAAAGTTGATGCATTAAGTTCATTTCTTTGTTTTACTATCTCTTCGGTGTACATGATTTGCTTGTATGCTCATAAATATAGCTTATGTACATCAGAGATTTTTGTTATTGAGTGGGACTCTTTTTATGCTTTCAATATTTTTTCTTTTTCCAACTGCAGGCGTGAACACAGCATTAAAAAAATGAATAATTCTAAAAATAATAGACTGAATAAAATATTTGGAGGTAGTATTGCTTTTTGCTCTCATTAAAAAAACAATAACAAATAAATCACGCATCATGTCAGTGATTTTTGTGTCCCTGCTGCTTTTCTTTGTCCTTGCCTTAACAAACGCCTGTTTGGGTGAATAGCAATGTGTGTTTGCTCTCCGGGTTTGCCATGCACCTATAAGGTTTCAGATATGGTAGGATTTGGCGATGCCATGCAGCTCACATAGACTGTCCTCGCTCAGCGCTACGCACCTGCTGTGCTCAAACACCATCGTTCTCATCTGGGCCAAACCGGCTCCTTGTGAAATCAATTTCTGCGCTGCGGTCGGATTGTGTACATGCGTGAGGATACACAAGCCTCTGTGTGTGAGCGCACGCCAATTTCTCAAAACCAACACGTTTTCCCTCAAGTCACAAATCACAGAGTTAAAAATGAAGCCACAGCTGTAGATAGAATAATGAGGAATACGCTCACAGGTAACAACAGGTGTTATTGAAAATATGTTATCCTCGCCGCAGGAACAAGTGACGCAAATGAGAGCGAGACAGGAGCTAGTGTCTGGCTCTCTGCGCACGGGAATCAGTTGGTTTTGCAACTGTAACCATCGATCACAAACAGCAATTCGTAGAGATGTTGGATGTCTCTGTGCATGACTAGAAGCCCTCTGTGGCTCTGGGCTGAATGCCCAACAGTGTGATCGTCCACTGTTTACCCTTGCATTGCATATCTGTGTGATGTTTGATCAAAGAGGCACTGAGACAAACAGTATGTCAAATGTGGTGGTGCAGTGGATTAACTTTGGGATTCTGCAAGACTCTTGTTGTGTTACTCACAGCTTGAAGCTGTTTTTCCTCATGGAGAAATGACTTCCCTTAATGATTTTGCTTGGTGGCTTAAGGCAACATCATCTGACTTTCTTCCTATGATAGAAAAAAGGTATGACTTACTTTGTCATTGCTGTCACTCGCTTATTTTTCTCTGTCTCTGTAGGCAAATGAAGCCCTAGATCTGACAATATGGTTTGGGCTCACATTTATATCTGTAATCTGAGGAAAGAAAAAAAAAAACAACAGAGGCTTGTTTAATAATATCTTAGCTTGGCTGGTACTGTAAATAACTTCCAGGAAGGGATCCAGAGACAAGGAACTGCAAAAAAGCTACACAGTTGCTGATTTTATGAAAGCGAAAGCAGCCAAAAAAGTAATAAATGTACAGCAAAGGATATGGTGAAAAGGAGCAAGACTTTGCAGCATATATGGGCCATATGTGGGGGGTTTGGATATATATATATATATATATATATATATATCACCACGCTCAACTAACAGTGGATTATTGGAGACTGGAACATGTGGTACGGTTCAAACATAAAATATCTTACATACTGCAAGCACCTAATTCTGTGTCTCCTCTTTTCTTTTTGTTTTTTTAATCCCTGAATGCAGGAGTACATGCCCGACTCACTGCAACACCTTAAGGTGTGAAACTTTGTCTCAGTTTCGCCACTTTTTTTTTTAGTCCTCAAAATGCCAAACAAAAATAAATGCATGCACGCAGGGCACAACAGGAGGAAAGCTCGTTTTAGAGTGCAACTTGCTGGTACAGAATCAGGCCCTCTGTGATAAAGGATTGATGAAACTCTCCGTCGTTGTTTTTTTACAGTATTTTTGCGTAGTAAGCACTATCCTCAATGGGAGCTCCAGCATATTACTTGCTTGTTCTCAATTATCTCTAGTCTGTGCTCTTCCTAAACCATATTAAGGAGGTTTGTGACTTTCCCAGTGATTTCCCCATTCTCGTACGGTCTAATATGTGTTTTTATTTTCTGCCACTTTTGTTCTTCCACATGATGCAAGAGAGCAGGAAATTGCTCACTGATATAATCTGCCACAGAATGTAAAATTTAATGGTGTGTGTGTCTGAGTGGGTATGCATGTGCCTGTAGATGTTTGTGTTGAAGTTATATTTATAAAAAAAATAAAATACAAAAAATAAAGCATTCTTAGGATGGAGGCAATTGTCTCTGTCTTTGTCAATACCCAGAGAGATGCATCTTCAGTGTCCTCCATTTGGCCATGGACTGCTGTTGCATCCGAAACTGCTACATGAGGCTTTATTATATTTGTGCATCCAGTGTGTAAAAAACACGGAGTGCACTTGGCTCCTTAATGCAGTGCTCCGGAGCCAGGCAGGAGCGGCTGCTGGTTTGTTTACCGACCAGCACACTGATTGTTATTAATATACGGGAGCCCAGAGAGAGTGAGGGAAAAGTAAAGGAAGCTTGAAGAAAGCAGATTGTCCCTCGATCATAACAGATTCTTTTTCCAGGAAAAAAAAAGGTAAAAGCCATAACAATGAAAATACTCCCTCCTCTTCTCCTCTTCAGACTCTCCCTTGTGACAGCCTTATGGCTTGTCATGCAGACAATGGTGTTCAGAGGCTCATTTGGGGTTTAAAGATGTCCTTTATTGCTTCCTGTACCACTCTACAAAGCCTTGCATTGATATCAGTAAAAGCGAATACGACCTGTCGCTTTAGCTTGTTGGCTACAGACACCAGAAACACATAGTATGGAATAAGTTTCTCTTTTTTGGATGTGGGTGGGTATTTTATGAGGTAAAAGCTAACACTGATATATCACCTTTTTCCTTTTAGCTTTTTACCCTTTTAAGCTTCATTAAAATCTATTTTTGATTCAACCAGCTCCTAAAAGAAATGACATTTTGTTCTTAGAGAATACAGTGCACAGCAACACCTCACAGCTGCTGTGGATCTTATTTATTTTTTAAAATGTGTTCATTTGCACCCTTAATAGTACTGTGTGATAGTCTTGAGACCTCCCCCATCCCGTTATATTTTACTAGAAAAAATGGGAAATAGGTGCAGTGATTTATTGAAACCTGTGCAGACATACATGAGGATATGGTATATAAGTTTCTACCGTTCTAACGAGGTAGAAAGTCAATATTTTGGAGGACCACCTTTATTCTTAAACACAGGCTGAACTCTGTTAGACAAGCTTTCTTGTCATTTCGTTAAGCAGTCTTCAGAAATAGTTCTCCAGGCTTCTTCAAGGACATTTAAAATGCTTCTTTGATGCTGTCTGCCTTTTGTTATACTCTCTGTCAAGATCATTCCACACTGCTTCAATAATGTCAAGGTCCGGTCCGTGACTAATGTGTTTTTCTAACCAGACATGCTTTTATGCACTAGAAGTGTGTTAGTGATCACTGTCTTGCTTACAAATAAATGTTATTCTTCTGTTTATCATTTAATCAATTTTGACAAGACCTCCTACTCCACTGGTAGAAATGAAGCCCCAAACCATGACAGAGCCTCCACCATGTTTTACAGATGTAGACACTCATTGTTCTTTTGTTCATCTCACTTGTACTATTGTATACTTATTGATGACAATTCAATCAATTGTGACCTGATAATTTGGTGAAGACTGAATGTCCGCACTGGTCCGTTTGAATGGCAGTTGATTGCATCTGATGATTTGCAGGTGATCTACAGAGAAGAGACAACATCAGCTGGAGCGGACGATTACACCTGCTTTCCAAAAACAAACTGCAAACCCGTTGGAACCAGGCCTCTTATGACATACAGTTAAAATGTGTTTTCTGTCTAGAGTATTTTGAGATTGAGATTTTTGCACAGTACTGTTTTGCGGATTTTAAAAATATCCTTTAAAGCTGTGGTGATTTTAAAAATTGGGAGATATTTAGCTGTGGAGTTTTCACAGGGATGGGACCTGCATGTTGGATCATGTAGATGCTAGAATGTGGGGAGTCTGTTAATAGTATAAACTTTGCATTAGGTTTAGATGCAAAACAGTACATTTAAAAAAAAAATACAGATAAAGCGTAGTTGGAAATGCAGGCAGGGTTTGACAGATTATGTGCCACAGTGAAAAATTTAAATATTACACTATTGCAACATTTTTCTTACCAAATTTCAGTGTTTGTAGCGGCAGCTTCACACCGTGACTCTTCCAGTCTTAAACAGCCAGCGTTTACCTTTATATATTTTACTGTATTGAAAACATTCAGATTGTATAGCCCTGACGACCTCCAGGAATCACTGTGTAGCAGTTTATTCAGTCACATGTATACCTCTATTGTGACTGCACAGCATGAAACCCCGAGTTAGATACTGTAGAATTTGAAAAGTTGTTTTTTATTGATGGAAGTTACACAGTACTGACCTTAACTACACATTGAAAACAAAAGCAAAATTCTAACACTATAAATGTAAAATTTGAAGAATAAAAGGCATGCTGTTAAATAAATATATATGTGGCTTCTGCTAGCTCGAGTGTTTTTCTCCTGCAGGCTATAATATTAACTGACAAAGAAAGGAGCTCTCCAAAGGAAATACAGCAACAATATCATTTGTGCCATTTCCACTGCAGTGGGGGCTTGAGACTTCCACGTTGCTCTATTGAATCTGCTGTTTGTAGATGATGTATGTGGAGAGCAAGCCTTCCCAAATGAATTAATACCATAACCAGTTCCAGATGGCTGCAACATCTTGTTCCCCTTTCTGTGATCGTTTTAATGCTTTATTGATTGCTGTTGTCCAGGGAACCCAACCTGTGTGCAGTACTATTTATTCCTTCCACACACGCGCACGCAAACATGCACACACACACATATTATCCTCTACCACACACCTTTACCATTCCTACACTTCTCTGTCCGTAAACCCACAATCCATTTTTCATGGAGCTCTGGAATGATTATGCCACAAGCTGATTGGACACGCCTTTTCATCCAGTCAATTCTGGAAGAATGGTCAGGCTGGAGGAATGGGAGATGGACACGATATAAATATTAAAGGGTCACAGTTCAGTAGTTTCATTGTGGTTGTTTTATTGTTGTTAGCTTCTTTTGCAGGAAACTAGGAACGGTGGTTTTTATCATTGATAGATGGTTTCATGTACATTGTCCTGTTAAGTGTATTACCAGTCACTGCTTCTATAAGACTTTGTTTTATTTATGATGTATAGCTGTTGCTCTGTGCTGCATGAAAATAGACAAATTAGTGCTGCATTCAAACATAAGCAGGACTTTCCTAGCCCCATGCTTCAATGCAAGGCACTATAACTTTTACATTTCTTTCTACAAAACCAAATTAACCTTTAGGGTTTATTTTGAAATTGTTTAGAAGAAGGCTTAATCATGGCAGATGAGGAGATTGATACCCCTCGTTAGATTTGACTGTGGAGCCAGCAGCTGGTTAGCTTATCATCAGAAGTCTGAAGGTACCAAAATCAGCCTGTCCACACTTGGTTGCCTAGAAACTGGTCCGGGCTCAAAAATACTAAAGTCCAGTGTACATGTGTGATTCTTTTTTAATACCACCTGGCATTGTTTGTCCATGGTACACAAACTTCTCAAATCTGCCACTGCAGATTTTGGAACATATGTGTTTTCTTGCCTTCAGATGGCTACTGGATTAAGACATGAAGTTTTTCATGCAAAATAAAACGGCAGGTTGTGTAAGAGTCACATAAATAAATACACACTGCGTTAATGATTTTGGTTTTAATAGCAAATGCCAAACAACACATTTTGCTGCTAATTAAAACACATTTTCCTGATCATTTTAGATATCTGATTTATATTTAAATATTTAAACTGTAATTTTTGCACAGTTGGTCTAAGTAATTAGTCTGCTGTTGTTGATAGAATTATCAGGTGGCCACAGATTGATGTTCCACCTGAAGCAGCTGTGGGGGAGTGTGTTCTACAACTCCTCAGCCCACTGAAAGGACAAAATGAAAGGAAGAGGTAGACAGACGTACACAAAAAAGTGCAACAGGAAATGTGTAATTACATTTGATATCAGGGGGTTGATACTACAGAACATGCAGGAGCATGATTTAATACTGAGAAGAATTTCTCCATGAATAATGATTTAAGAACTTTATTCAGAGATTACAATACATAAACATCTCAGAACAATCCAAACGAATGTGTCTTAGTAAACGATTGAGCCGCTGTGAATAGCTTCAGTGCAGCCTGAAAGACGTTAATGAGATCTTCAAAGCACAGGGACATAACACCATTCTTCCAAAATAGGTACTGTGCAAAAGTCTTGATCCACACCTCCATTATATATATATATATTCATTCTAAGAAGCCAGACTTTTCAAATTTTTTAAAGTGGTCTTATCCAAATGTTCTGAATGTGGAAAAGTGGCTGTTAAGAAGCTGTGCTTAACAAATAGAAACAGTAAGACATAATATGCCTGAAAATCAGTATCAATAGGTCAGACAGGTTGATGAATCCAAATCAGAAATTTCTGGTTCAAATTGTTATCAATAAGTACAGAGAAAGACAGGAGAGAGACACAACAGTGTGTGTCTACAGCCATGTGTAAAATGTAGTGGAGGCTCTGCCATGGTTTAGGGCTGTATTTCATCCAGTGGAGTTGGGGATCTGACAGAATCATGAATACAGAAAAATACCATCACATACAGAGCCACCATGCAATATCATCTGGATCGTGTCTGATTGGCAACACCTTCTTTTTATTGAGAATGATCCCAAACACTGCCAATGCATGATAGAAAAACACACAATGGAACACTATCAGTCTCCTGCTGAGCCTGCACCTGAACATTCTTGAAGGAGTGTGGGATCATTTTGACAGAAACAACAACAAAAGTCAGCCGACATTCAAACAAGGGCTTTGAACATCCTCCAAGAAGCCTGGAGAACTATTATTGAAGACTACTTAGAGAACGAAAGATCAGGCTGTGTTGTAAAACGTGGTCATATATATGTTGGTGTTCAAGCTCATTAGAAATTTGTAAACACTTACATACTGTATTTCATGACAGTTTGCTTGTATCAGTAAATGACCTATTTCCCATGTACTGAAATAAGAGTTGGCCTAAGGTTTTTGCACACTTCTGTATATTCACTCATTTAGTATTTTGTTGACATGTCTAGTCATAAGATAAATGTGATAATTTAGAACAATCCATTTGGAGTGAATCTGCCTTTCAAGGGTACAAATAGTGGGTAGATCGATGAACCCAGCAAGCACAACATATCCCCATTAACATACTGTATTACAGCCCCCAGATCTCGTTATTGTAGGATTCACTGGCTTCATAGTTGTATCCAAATAGAAGAAAAACTTCTAATATCCCTACAACCCAACAGTCTACACTCATATATTTATATTATATATTTTGTTTTAAATTGGCTTTGAAAAGTCTGATAACCCCACTGTTACCGATACAATTGCCTGCATGAGCTGTTTTTTACTGAGTCCTGCTGTCTGGAGAGAAAGGAAAGTATTCTAACCTTCATCATGGCCAGAGTGAACACAGAGGGTGCTTCAGAGACACTGTACAAGGTAAGTATTTTGAACATTTCTTACATAGCAACCATTTCTTTTTCTTACCAAATGATACCCTGCCTGGCAATTCAAATACAAGCAATTTGCTCCGATGCCCTTGTCACTGGTTATTTGCAGGTCTTTGCAGGAAATTCATGGAACAGCTGATGATTCAAGGGACTGGGTCTGCACTAGTCCTTCTCTTATCACACAGCAAGCACTAAACATTTTAACTAAGTGGAAAAAACCCCACCTGTCAACTGCTTAGGTTTTATATCCATTTTTCTTCTATTCTTTTATGCATGACAATTACCAAGGCCATGTCCTTGATTACCTTATAGCCGACTCTACAACTTGTCTTCTCAGCAGAAACTTGTAGATTAATACAAGTTTTGCACTGCCTCATTTGAACCTCCCACCTGTTCGTTCCTCACACTGTCCACCACCTGTGTGCTGTGTGCTCTGCACTTGGCAACAAAATGCAAAACAAATTCAGAAAAATAGTGATCTGTCAGAGTGCAGCTGGAGCTGGAAACTTCTAAACAAAAGTTACTCCATTTTTTGTTTTCCATGTCTGTCTGAACAGGCACATAGAGCTTGAAATTAAATAGTAATTGACCTATAGTGCCTCAGATAAATCATTTTTTTAAACTATATTTAATTTGGATTTTTCATTATTTTTTCAATGACTGAGTAACCCCACTTTGCAGTTCCATTTCTTAGGCTCTTTGCCTTTATACAGTTGTTAAACAATATTAGGTATCTCTTGACTCCAAAGCATAAGTCAGCAGGCCTGGTCATTTCAGGCCAGGTAGGTTTTGTCTGCTGCTTAAACTACATGAATGATGAAATATTTCTAGAATCATGCCAGTCTGGGAGCTAAGAAAAATGTCACAGCATAAAATCATCTCCTTGGTGATTCTCCACATAAAGCTACAAGAAGTCTTGAGGCATTGTTAGGGTATTGTGCGTGTTCCTATTCTACGTAACCCGCCACTGAGTGCAGTGTCTGGAAGCACAATTGACTGCAATCTCTCCTACTATTTATTTTATCCCCTTGCGGACCACAACAAGGCTGTTCCCCCACTAAACAAATCAATGTAAGGTGTAAAAAAGTAATGATGTGACGCTGAACTATAACACCCAAAGCTAGGGGCTACTAAATCAGCCCCAGTGCTGGACAATTCCCGCCGAGTGCATGATTAAGTAGCTCTGACTATGGGTGGTCATGGGGTGTTTGCTCATAACTCAGTCCACAGTCAGAGTGTTATGGAAGCATTGGGGAAAAGCATAAAAAAGAGGGATTACACCCACACTGACACAAGCAAAGAAAAAAAAAAAGATAAACAAATGAAAACTCAATTTAAAACTAAACAAAGAGAAAAACAACCAAGAAACTATTAAGAAATAATAAAGAAATGAAAACTAAATACAATTTTAAAACACTTTAAAAATTATACAAAACATAAAGATACTATGGCAAAATAAAAATCAAATAATAAATAAAAAAGGAATAAAAAAATCCTACAAAAAATGAAAATTACAAAAATTAATTTATTAATCAAAAACATAAATATAGCAACAGAAAATAACTAAAAGCAAAAATAGTAAATACACGAAGAGAGAGAAAACAAATAGAATCTTTCAATACACCACATTTCCAATTTTTTGCCACACATTTGCCCTGTATAGCGTCTTTTGGAAGCCATAATTGATAACAGTATTCTCAAAACAACATGACATTAAATGTTCATTAAATACATTTAAATGATTTGTTGCAGAAAAATAATGAATTGTATTTATTATTAACATTGTTAGTTGTAGAAACATAAATTAACTTCAGAGAAACAGCCAATGACAATATAACAAATAACACAACCTTAATGAGTTTAATTTTAAACAAAACACCAAACGCACTAACTCAGTCGAAAGAAAACTTGACGTGCCTTATAAACCAAGGCAAAACAGGCTTTTACATCTGTTTTCCATTGTTTTGTGGATATCAAGGTTGACACAAACAGAAACTGGCAGCTCTCTCTTACAGGATTCCTTGGGTCAATGTAACCAAGACAATGAAACAATGAATAAATAAATCAAACAATCACCCAAAAACAAACTAATAAAAATCATTAGAATCCTAACCTAACAAACTTAAAGTAGCAGTGCACTCTTAAAACTCATGGTGTTTTGACAAAACAAAATGACAAAGAACCCTGAATTGCTCCTTCAGCCAACTTAGACCCTGGATTGCATCCATCGACTACAGAATTCACTGATAGGTCTGTAGTTCCATAAAAGGTGGAAACAAGAGGAGCCAGTAAGTGGGAAGGGAGGAACCCAGAAGCCAGGACCTGGAAGCAGCCTAGTAAACAAGAACACTTAATACAGTGGCTTGCAAAAGTATTTGGCCCCCTTGAACTTTTCCACATTTTGTCACATTGCAGCCACAAACATGAATCAATTTTATTGGAATTCCACATGAAAGACCAACACATTTATTTGTAAATAATGTTTGGAATCATGTATGATTTTCGTTCCACTTCTCACGTGTACACCACTTTGTATTGGTCTTTCACATGGAATTCCAATAAAAGTGATTCATGTTTGTGGCTGTAATGTGACAAAATGTGGAAAAGTTCAAGGGAGCCGAATACTTTTGCAAGCCACTGTATACTCGGGGCAGCAAATAAGACCAAATATACTTACTGAAACATGAAACTAGCATAAATGTATTGTTTGTATTTAAAAAATTGGTTTCCGGGAATACATGTGTAGAGGACATTGCATTTTTGCCACTCATAACTGTTTAGAAATCAAAATAGAGGATCATCAGAATGCATTTGCTTTCCTTATGTTTTGTAAAAGTGAACATTTCTTGCTGTGTAAGAAGGTAAGACTAGGTCTGACTGGGCTATTGTACTGTCTGATTGGAACTCAAATCAGTCTAAGTTATGAGAGCTATTGAGAAAGTCACTTTTAATAACTAGCTTCAATCAGACTGGATTTAGTTCCATGCTCATTTCAATGAGGAACGGGTGAAACATGTTTATTTGCAATCAAGTTGTAAGAGCAAAGTGAAATCACTCTTCAGAATTGTTTTTGTTTATTTATTTATTTATTGTTATGAGCTTCTTCCCTAAGGGCACATTTTATTTTGCCTGCATATTTTTACATAAGCAGAGTCTGAATAATTATTTTGCAGTTGGACGATAGGTATTGCCACAATATTATCTTGCTACATTCACTCAGGGCAACTAGTTGGCCTTTCTAAGAAATCTTTGCATACTTGCCTACTTTATGACTATACTGTCCATCATTTTATAATTGTGCAATAAAATGTTTACTACTAACCAAATGTCACTTTGACAAACCTTACAGGTGTGAATTGTGAGTTATAACAGAAGGCACGCAGTGAATCTTGAATCAACGCATTCCCTCTTCTACACACACTCCAGAGTTTTAAGTCATCCAGAATACCTACCCTTTAAAATATACAATTTACAAAGTTTGTCCCCTTTGCTAATGGAAACAGTGTAAAAATAAATTGATCTATTTAGGAAACTTCTATGGCATACTTATGTATTCCTTCCTAGAGGAAGCTGTAGGTGTCATCCGGTATCAGAGAAGAAATAATATAATGATGAATATACTCAACACAGTCACATTGCAACATTAATAAACAAGACAGAAATGTTGGGGAAACCAAATTAAGTCTTCACGTTTACCATGATGGATTATTTAGTTCATCATTTTTCCATTTTTTTTTCAATGACAAGAAACAGCGTCTCCCAAATGTTGGGGAATAACATTTCTCTACAGCTAAGCTGACAGTTGTGTACTGATATAACAATGGACAATGGAAAGCAAAGGGGAACATAGATAAATGACACTGTCTTCTCTAAGTGGCTTTAAGCAATGACTCTGGTATCCTAAAATGTTGGCAAATAGCAAGGGTACAACAAAATCTTTCAACAATACGAGTTGGGGTGCTTTTTTTTTTTTTTTTTTTTTTGGAGCTATACTATCAATAAACATATCCGTCCATTCATCCATTCCAGCTTGTCCTGTGTCCATCCATCCATCCATTTTCTTAACTGCTTGTCCAAGAGTTGGGGAGGGACTGGAGCCACTTTTACCAGCTGTTATTGATCAAAAGCAGACATCCTTCTGAATTTACTTATTATACATTCAGACATGTAATAGTACCTAATGTTTCCACTTGCCTTCACCCCATCTCCTCATCAAAAATACACGCTTACTAAGATTTAACGACTTCCCTATTGTTTTAGGGGATTTAGCAAAACGTCTTTTTTTAATTTGAAGGCTTGAAAAATACATTACAAATTCACCAACTAACTAAATATATAAGTTTATTTATATGTTAAAAACACATAAATAAATCTGAATAGAAAGTTACCAATTTACACCTAGCTTTTAGTGCTTGAATCCTTACAGATAAAGGGTTACTGTATCTTCAGGTTTTGCTACATTTTAATTATTTCTGAAATGTTATATCTTCCATGTTAGCGGGGTTTCTTTCCTGCTGTTGCTGCCATCTTGCATGAGGCAGTTAAAGTCACTAGAGTGTATTCTTCTGCCCAGCACGTTGCTCTTGACTACACTTTGCTGATAAAAAAAAAGAAAGTATCTTCGTTTGTGACAGTCTCTTCCTCTCTGCTGTGCAGTGTGCGTCCCAGTCTCTGCATGATGTAATCTTTGGTGCTACCCACTGCTAATTATGTGAGAGTCGGCACAAGTTGTAGAGCAGAATGCTTATAGGTAAAGAGATTGTATGATAAAGAGAAGTAGATAAGCATGGTGACTTAGATACACACAGAGGTGTATAGATGAATAAGTGCACTGGCTGTGACAGAATGTATGCCCACAGCGTGTGATTTTGCTGACAGCTCAGGATCTTCTAATAAGCGGTGGCCCTGTTTGACAGAGAGGGAGAGGAAGGGGGAGGGAGGGAGGGAATAAAAGGCCTCTTTCACCTTTCTCACCTGCTGAAGTTCCCTCCTTGCTAACGCTTGGCTGCTCACTGAGGTGATCTACTGCACACACATGGCCCACTGCATGCAGTTTAATTAGAGTGCCAAGCATATGTCTCTACAGAGGGAGAGCTGCCTGTCAGATAAAAACTAGATGTCTGTTTTGGGAAACCTTATTTCGTATTGTCACTAATACTGTTTGTTAAAGAGTTTACTTTGTATTGCCCCATAGAATAAAATAGCCTGCTTTTATCTGTGATGGTCTGCATTAATTCATAGGTGTTCAGAAATGACTTGAAGAAATGCCTTTTACTGTGTTTTTTTTTTTTTTTAAGATTGTATCTAATAATATAATAATGGCAGACATGTGCGTAAGAATGTGGGTAACAAGGTAGACGTTTCTGTTTTTTAAGAGAAAAGAGGTTCTTGTTAGGGCTCAGTGACACAGAATCCATTTGTTGTCAGACCAAGGGTGCTTTTGATGACACAGAAATGTTGTCAAATGATTCACTGAATTTCAACTCATGTGTGAAAAGTTTCATGGATCAAAAACAGCACCCATTTTAAATGTACTTGTTATCCCCTTGTATGCAGCCTCCAGCACTCCTGCTACACATTTTCTGTTTTGTCATTGACCTAAAACATGCAAAGAGAACAAACATGACTTCTGAGTCAAACTGACATAAAACTGATTTTGAGGATCATCATGGATAGGGTAACATATCTAAATAGCTTTACTCAGTCAAAGAATTCACAACCTCCAAGGAAAGTATCTAAAAATTACCTGTGGGCTCACAGTAGTTTAGGGACATGTACCAATACATTTTGGTCGCCACTCACCCATGTCTCATGGGGCTAATTAAGACTTATTCTTCTCCCCTAAAATGAAAGTTAAACTGAAGGGACAATGTCCCTTTCATCTTGCAAATATGTGCTTGCGAGTGGTCAGAACAGGACTTCCAAGTGGTGATCTAAACACAGCAGGGGCAGTGAAGCAGGCTCCAGAAAGAGATGATCTCAAAAAGGATATTAGCCAAATTTACATCAGGCAAAGTTTGTGTCATATAATTTTTAATTGAACCTTATATGCAGTACTATTCAAAAGTCTCAAGCCCTTTTTTTTACAATGTTATTATGAAAATTGGAAATAGGTACAGTGTTTTATTAAAATGAGAAATATAAGATACAAGGCAAAATCAGAGACTGTATAAGTCCTTTAAATCGCACCAAATTATTTGGCATCCTCAACGCAGCCTGAACTCTCTCATTCAAGCTTTCTTGTAATTTCGATAAGCAATCTGAATGTTTGCTGCCTTTTATTTAATTCTTTGTCAAGATGATCCAACAATGCTTGAATAATGTTGAGGTTCAGGCTGTGAGGAGACCAGTCCATCACTGATAGTGTTCCAATTAAAGTTTTTTAAAAAAAATTATTTTAAATGTTGTGTGTTTGGGATCATTTTCATACTGAAGAATAAAGCGATTGGCAATCAAATGCTTTCCAAATGGTATTTGAACATTTCTAGATTCATAATTCCATCGATTTTGACAAGATCAGCAACTCCACTGACTCAAATGCAGCCACAAACCATGACACTGTAGACATTCACTGTTACACCACCAAAAATGTAAAATTTAAATTCAACACTCTATAAGACCTGCTGTGTAATTTGCCTTTTCTCCCTTAAAAATGTCTTTTTGCACAGTTCTGTATATATCATTATGTATGCATCAATTTCTTAAAAAGCATCAGAACTGCTTTCATCATCAACCTTTTATAGTTTTTTTTTTCTTTTTTTAACCACAGATTACTTTGTCTCAGTATATCACAGCTACTGAAAGTTTCACTGACTATGAAGTTAAGTCACACATCACAGAATATCTACAATGTGTAACAATGTAGCTACTGCAAAGTGCAAATTGTAGCTCTGTTGCAAAATTAAAAATGTCTTAAATCTCTGACCACCTCTAACGTGAAAGGTAATTAGGCCAAGATATGGTCTGCTGCAATTGTAAGATAGCACTACCATGCCGCCGTACTGCTGCACTACAGCTAGCAGCTCGTGAAAGATTAGACTGGTTAGAACCATTCTTACTCTTGCATGACCCAGTGGCTTGTGCTTTCAAAGTACTGAAACAAAGCAATGAAGCAATGAGGGATAGTCTTTGAGTCTATATATATATATATCTATCTATCACACCCAATTAAAACAACTAACCTCAAATTAATACATGTGATAGGAGTACTCGTGTAAAAATGATTACTTTTTGCAGTATTTCTCTATATTATAGTGCTTAAATGATTATAATGCAGCTGCAGTGTTCATATTAAAAGTTGAGTTTATTCTGTAATTCACACTGCGTTATCACTTTAATGTGGTTAGACTGATCAGTGCCTGCAGGAACGAGTTAAAGCAGTTTTACACTTCGGTAAAAGACGATTCCCTTTACTGTGCTTGTGCGTGCGAGTCTTACTGTACTAACTTGAAGATGAAAAGAAGAACAACAATTAATGCATATGCAAATCTGCAACAGTGAGACCAACGCCTTTGTTCCTTAAATCTGGCTGTCACTGGTTTTTAATTACCCGACTCCCCTCAGTGAGTGTGAATACAAAGTCCTTATCAATGACACAGTAGAAACACAGGGGCCGTACATGCTAAAAAGGGCCTTTAATCAATGTCTGCCACACAGGCACCAAGAGGGTTACCACAAGCTCATTCGCATTTGCTGGCTTTATTGTTGTTGTAATAGTTCAGTACACAAATTTCCTTGTGTGTGTATTTGCCTTTTATTTATTTATTTTTCTCTTGCTGTTCGTGTGCGGTGTCCTGTGTTTGAGTTCTCTTGCAGCATTCAACAGTTTACTCAGAAAACAGTAGGGGTGTCGGTGCAGTACTTAATGTGGGGATGAAAATAACAATAAACATTTATACAGCGCATTTCATTGAGATGGAGAGAGCACTGCGGAGGAACATTATTAAGGGCAAAGACTGTAATGGCAAACAAATATAAATAAAAGCAGCTCATTTGCATCTTTGTAGGCGAGCCAAAAACAACAAAAGGGGACCGTGTTTGTGTCTCGTGAGTGTTTGTGTGTGTGTTTTGAGAAGCGGCTGATCAACCTCCTCCCCCCCAGAAACGTGCAGGTGAACATGCACAGATAAAACAGCGCTGTGCCTCTATCATATATGATCCTAGACGCTGGAACCCATTCCAGACTCAGTGCAAAGTCTTATTAAGCTTTGGGCTAATCAAAGATCCGTCTGTATCAGGCTTACTTCATCTCCAAGGGCCCACTCCACGTCAGCGACACAGCGCGCTGACAGCTGAGTCTGCTTTTTTATGCTTTTACTTCTGTCTCTCTGAACAGAGAGACTCAACACAGGATGATCTTGGCACAAAGTGTCTGTATTTGTATTAGTGTCTCAGTTGCCATGTGGCGGGTATTTACATGCTCTGATATCAGGTTGTCATCAACTTGATTGCCCGTCTTAGTGAAAAGTGTTGGCATTCTTTTTAAATGCGTTTCCCTATCCTTCACCCGTATCAATTCCTGACTATGAATGAGTTAAAATCTTCAATAACTACGTCTCTATTCTCTCTATTAGGCTATCTCTTTGTGGTGCTTATGTGTGTGTTTGTGTTTGATGTGATTGTGTGTGTGTGGTTTGGTGGCAGATTGATGTGTTTGTCTCTCCTCTGTTGTTTTCCATCCTTTGTTTTGCGCTGTTGTTTGGACAGGCATAGGCTAGCTGGAGATGGGAATAAATGGGACTGTTAGGAGACATCCGTTATATGCTGACACAAAGCCATTATAAAAGAACAACTCCATATGTGTGTTCGAGTGTGCGTGCTGCATACAGTGCAGTTGTGTTTGTGTGATCTATTGTAGGAAACAAATGTAGGTGGTATGTTTGTTTCTCTGTTCGACAGTATGCATTTTCATATCTGCGTATGCACTTGCTGTCAAGGACAGTTGTTTTCACAAGCTACCAAAGAACAACTCTGCATCATTAAAATTGCTTGTTTTGTCTGGCAAGCACTCCAAAAATCCTAAAAAGAATCACTGTGCAGAGATTGAAATGAGAGCAAGGCCCTACTCTAAAAAATAGGTTCAACAATCTCTGAGTTTAAGCATAAATCCAGAATTAAGTAACTCTGAGGTGGGCAGCTCTGAGTTTTCGGTTTGTGAAAGGATGATCAGTTAGTTCAATCAACTCTGAGTATATTCACACTGAGTTAAGCACATGCATGAGTAGGAAACTTAGCCCTGCAACAGACTGGCGACCTGTCCAGGGTGTACCCCGCCTCTCGCCCTATGACAGCTGGGATAGGCTCCAGCGCCCCCCACGACCCTGGAAAGGATAAGCGGAAGCGAATGGATGGATGGATGGATGGATGGATGGATGGATGAAGCTAGAATCCTACACTTCATTTTATATTTTAAATCGAATTACTCAGTTCTAAATTTGTCAGGGAGAAAATGTAGATGATAGAACAAGATAAGACAACAGTTTATTTTTGGACTTGTGATAATAGACTAGCTATCCAGATGAATGAATATTAACTCAGTTTTATTAATTGAAAAACAACTGATACATTTTAATACAATTTAATTTTCCCCCTCGCATGTTTAGTAAATGTATTATGGTGTAACAACCTCATTTTTATAGAGGATTTCATTATTTTTGCCATTACTGGAAAAACTGCCTAATGAGATTTACAAGAAAAAACTCTGCTTTGATGTTTCCCAGTTAAACCATTTATACTTTCATCTAATATTGGCCTTCACCGATTAATCATGTTTCTTACAGTCATAACAGGAATGTTTTACTGTGATACTCAAACAGAACGAGTTAAGTACTAGTAACCACTTCACATTTAACATGCAGGGCATGTTTCCTGGTATTTAATCGTGAAATATTATCATAAAAGCTGAACATATTCTAAGAAATGTCTAAGCTTTTATAGTGCTGGCTGCATGGTTGGCTATGCTTTAAATATTTCAGTGTCTGTTTTAGGAGGATGAACAAATTTTGAATAAGGATTTTGTTATGAACAAACAAGCCACCATGAAAAGACCCAAAACTGATCAGGACAGGATGCGCTGAGAATTCTCTGTTTTATCGGTGCAATGGCCTTCCATATGATACTAGATCCAGTCTGGAATAACTTTGCTATCTGGGTAGAGCCACTGGCACTGATTTGGGTGATTTTCAGGGGAAAAGATCCAGACCATGACTTTGAAAAGTCAAAATGCAATCAGACTGTCATACTGCTTTTAAGAAGTCACTTTAAAGCAATTTCAGCCTGATATTCACTCTGACATTTACATATTTTCCAAGTTCCAACTGTGACTGTAACTGTGACAGACATGTTTCCATTTTATTATACAACAGGGCATGTTTTCTGATGTTTTCTACAGATATTTTTTATTCAGTCATTGTTTCAGTTAGTGTTTGCTAAATGTATCAGTGGGGGGAAACTGACTGACAGCTGACAACTTCCTTACTTTCACCAAAGTTAGAACGATTTAGAAAGATATTGCTTTTATATTTATTTAGATTTAGATTTATTTATTTTTTAGATTAAACACCTGGGATTTCAGTAAAAACACAAACTGCTGCAAATTAATGCAGTTCTCTATGCGCTTTGATAGTGATGTGCTTTTTTTGCACCTGCATATTTCAGGTCATCAAACAAATTTTCATATTAGACAGAGATAACCTGAGTAAATACAAAATTCAGTTTTTTAAATAAAGAGTTCATTTATCAAAGGAAAAGAACTGCAATCAGGTGTTTGTGATAACTGGCAATGAGTCTTTCACATTGCTGTGGAGAAATTTTGGTCTAGTTTTTTTTCAGAATCTTTTTAATTCAGCCACATGGAGGATTTCAAGCATGCTTAAGGTCATGCCAAGGATTCACAGTCTGACTTAGGTCCAGACTTTGTGACTATGTCACTCCAAAACTTTCATTTTGGGCTTTGTGAGTCATTCAGAGGTAGACTTGCTGGTGTTTTGCAGATCATTGTCCTGATGCATAACCCAAGTGTGCTTGAGTCTGAGCACAATTCATGGTTCCACAGTAGATTGTCCAGGTCAAGTCTAGACCATCTACCACCATCGTGTTTGACTGCTGGTATGATGTTAATCCTGTGTTAGTAAAGCTTCCAAAAAGTTAAACTTTCATCTCATCATTTCACAGAAAAAATTCCCAAGTATCTTGATGATGTTTTTGTGAAATGTGAGACAAACCTTTGTTCTTTGTGGTCAGCAATGGTTTTCACATCACAGATCTCTCATGGATCCTGTTTTCTTCACACAGGGCCAAGTCGGTTTTGATTAATTATTGCAAACTTTTTTCTCTTAATAAATGAAATCATCTTTTAAAAACTGTACTTTGTATTTACATAAGTTATCTTTGCTTGTTTGATGATCTGAAAGACTACAGTGTGACAAATGTACAAAAAAAAATCATACCACTGTAACTAACTGATAACAGAGCCACTTCACCAATTACAGATGACAAAATTGATATTCCCATAAAGCAGTGTATCAATATTGCCATTTAGCCACCTGGTTTGACATTCAATCTGCGCCTAAATGACCTTCTCCAGGTACTCTGGGACATAGTCATATTCTCTGAATGGAAGTTCAGTTTGCCGATTTCTCAATAACTTCTACGTCTCAATGAAATAGACTTCAACCCCCACATCAAAGTTAGATATTGAAGTGTCTCCAAATTGACACTTTTCTCTCGGGTACTGTGGCCTGAAACAGGGTTTAGCTTTATCTATTCTTTATTATGCCTTTGACAAATCATTCTCTTAACTGCATCAATTTTTCTCTTTCTATTGTGGCTTATTTTTTCTCTCACTCCTGCATTAAACTTTTGAACTTAACAACTCAGAAAATGAATGTTCTCAGCCTGGTTAAGATTAAAAGGCCAAGGCTGATGTGCATGCGTGTCTCCACTGTGTGCGTGTTTATTTGGCAAGGGACGAGGACGTTGCAGCCGTGGTTTATGGTGCTTCATGAAAATAAATGTTCTCTGTCTGACTTCAATTATAAAGGCGAAAATGTAAAGGCGCCTCGTTCATTAGCTTCCTTTTCTCTGTGAGCGGGGGAAGTGGATTTGGTGTATTTAATGTTTGACTGTTGTCCTAAGTAGCAGGGATTATTCTAATGTTCTGTCAGGAACGAGACCTAGTCTAATTCTCTTTTCTATCGCTATTATCCATTACAAAGGCTATACTAATAGACCTCTGGCTGTGAAATACAAAAACTGGAACTACAATCTCCCAATTAAACTGTCGCAGATAGCTCAGCGTATGTGTGTGTACACTTCTGCAAATTAGAACAAAGTTGTGTTTGCAAACATGTGCGCAGTCACTTTACTGTGTCAACTCAGTGTCCTCCCTTTCCATGAGCTGCCTTTGAGACAGGATCTGAAAAGAACTCAAAGCCTTTGTTCATCCTGCACTTTGGTTTATAAGTGGCCATCACTGCAATCGTTAGGTTTAAATATTGTGCTATATTTAATGTTTAATGCTGTGAAGTTGTCTGCCTGTGTCTGCACATTCCTAACACAACCACGTGGTAATCCGGTCGTTAAGTCTGACGTCACTAGCCGTGTCTGGGCCTAAACTCCGCTTCAGGCCCATATATCAAATGATCACTATGGCATTACTGAGAGTTGAAAAACTGTCTAAAGTCTTTCATCTTTAATAAAATGATCAGCGTTCTGCTCTACCAGGTGTAACAATTGAGTTTAACATCCAGGCATCCATGAAAACGGAATTTATGACATATAACGGAGTTAGAAGTTAGCAGGAAGTTAGCTCGCTAGCTTCTATCTAAATACAATATAGCATGTCCTGACTGCGGGGTTTTGGAAACAAATTAAAAAGTACAGCTCTGTTATCACTTCCAACATAAATGAAGACAGAAAACTAAACAGCAGTGACGTTTGTAGGGTTACTGAAGTTTGGCTAGCTGGTATATAATGATGTGCTACGTGACCGCTAGCGACACAGCTATGTTAGCATAATATAAACAAGCTAACTTTTTTCCCACTCGATAAAAGTTAACGTGAGTGTTCTCGGTGGTCAGGAACAAATGTAATCGCATGGCAGGATGCTGTAAAAGGACCAAACTTCAGCCAGGAGAACAATTGAGATAATCCATCCACAATACGAGGTTAGTCATTCATATACTGCTGCATGGGCTGGGCTGTAGTTACATCCTAAGGTTTTAAAAACTGAGCTTAAATAAATGATTAGCGGTAATAAAAGCCGAGGGAGGTCAACAGTGATCACTGACTGTTTTAGGAGCTTTTTGAGATTAAATAGAAGAAAATACAAAACATTAAACATGTTAACAACACAAAAGCCATATTAAACGCAGACTACTTTAGGCCCGGAAGTAGGATTCGTCACGTCATCACTTAACAACCGGATAATGAAGAAATAGCAAGTCACACTTGAAAAACTAGAAGATACCTGATATCATCCTATCCCATCAGCCACCTGTAGCCTTAGCCTTTTGGGACACCAATCAGTGTTTTGGGGTTTCTGATGTACCCAGTATGTGTTAAATGGGGGAAAATGTCTTGTAGTCTTAATTATATCAATTAAGACTACAAGACATTTTCTAAGAAATTAATGTGTAAATATCTGTTCACAGAGGAATTTCTTAATGGTTTTGGCAATTATGCTAATGCTAACTAGCTTTAAATGATAGATTGTGCTTAGAGAGCCCAAATAATCTGATTTTCAATAAACTGATAAAATGTGCCATCCCCTGGCTTCAGCTTTGGTGCTGTGCTGGAAAAAAAATGGGTATATCAAGACTGCAGACCAACAGAAGAGACCCTTTTAATTTTTGCAGCAAGCACAAGGAGAAAAAGGTGCTGTGACAGATCAGCACAATTGTCCCCTGTCACATAGAGGATCAATCTTTTTATATTTAGGTCACATCCTTCCAGCAGTGATCAATCAAACTCTGTTATGACAGAACAGAAGTCCCCCTCATGGAGTTTCCCTAAAACCATAATTCATTAGTAGTATATTTCATGCCAGGAAGCACAATTTCTCAAGATAGTTGAGCCACGTTCAAATGACCTGAAATAAAGCGGACATCAACTCATCACCCTCCCTCGCTCCACCACAACCACCCACACATGCAGGGCCTTGGGGTGCAGGTGTGTCACTAGGGTGCAGGGGAGGCACTCCCCCTCTGCCCTTCTGGCCGCCTGTGCCTCAATTTTATTCTGCAACCTAGACATCCACATTACTCACACTATCATTACACATACATATAGGGCCTTGGGGGTGGACACGTTAAACGGTGTCCAGAAGACGGTCTGTGTATTCAACCTCACCTCTGGCGGCAGTGCCCACTTCTCAATTTTAAATGCATGTAGACATTGAGGGCTCGTGGGAGGGGCAGTGCTACACCTGCTGCTCTCTGGCAGGAAGCACCATGCCCTTTAGAACAGTAGCAGCAACACTACATATAAGCGGGCGGAGGGAGGTTTGGGGTCTTCACACACCCCCGTTCTCTGTTAGCCATTGGGGCGAAGGGGCTGGTAGGAGGAGTTGGCCATCCAATTGTGGTCTGGGATGCGGGGCCTCCCTGCTACTGCGGTTCCGGGGGAGGGCTGCTTGTCTCCACCCCAGGGAAAAGGGTAACATCTCCTGAGTCAAGGTGTGGTTTCCCCCTCTGGGGGTGGTGGTGCCTGGACCTGGGGTATAGAGTATGTTTGGGGAGTGTGATTGTGTGTACAGTGTCTTTTTGTGTCTGTCTACATGTTGGGTGAGTGCTGAGTATTTGCATATGTGTGCATGAGGGTGGGAATGCAAGTTTGTGTCTGTGTGTGCCTGTACATCTGTGTCTATATGCCAGGTCGGGTCTTAGACTCCACCTCTCTGGGAACATCTCAGGCTCTCCAAGGTATGAGGCCTATTTTCCCCCACCACACTCCCTGCCGGTGGCTGATGCCCTCACGTTCGTGGTTCTTGTTGTCCGGGGCTGGGCACTCGGGTATGTACTGGCTCACTATCAGAACTTTGCCTTGATTTTATGAAGGCCAGTTCATTAGAACCATATTTGTTCTATTCTCCATTTGTAACAATGGAGATTCACAGAAATTCAACCTGAGAACTTCAATATTTCTGTTTGTCTCATTTTCTGTATACATTAAAGTGCATAAGTGCTGTCAGGGTATTATCTGTAAAATAATCTATCATATTCTCCATGTCAGTTGCACCGCTCACATTGACCTAAAATTAACATTATGGGAAACCTTCTCAACAATGATATGCGGATATAGTACTGCCGGCTGATTAATTTTCTTTCAGCTTATTGAGACAAGATTGGGGTTTGCTGCCAACCAGTCACAGCAGGTGATGCACACTGAATATGCATTTTGTAGTAGGGTAATGTGGAATTTAAAATGTGTGAAAGAAGGATTAATTATGCATTCAAGCCTCTGATGGCTTTAAGAAAATACTGAAAACTTTATTCAAATCCCAGGGGAACTTTATGTCACCCCTAAAAATATTGTAAATGCTGTGATTTACTTAGTTTTCTGAGCCAAATGATTTCAGTGTGAACTTGCAGGTTTGTGGTTTTTGGATGATAGCTTTCTCTGATACTAAGATAGTCACAGCCTGAAGGAAAAGAAAAGAGGTGTGGAGTAAGACAGGGAAAATGAGCTTGGCAACTGGTCTACTGGTCATCTAAAACTGATGGGCACTTAAAACATTCCTAGAATCATAAACTGTTTGATATTCTTTGCCCCCCCCCGGGACTGATGGCAAAAAAAGAAGATGGGAATCAATAGAAAGGATGTAGAAAAGGAAAGGCACAGATATGAGAAAACCCTAAAACTGTTATGTGTTTTCAGGTCTCCGAAGAATTACTACAGAAGAAAAGATGCAGAAGCACATACAATTTGAAAAAAGGAAAACACAGAAGACAATAAAGGTTTATGATAAGAAGCATAATAAAAAAAAAGTAGTGTTAGTTGTAGTGTTGTTGTTGTGTTATTTGAAGTTCTGAGAGTGAAAATGAGTTGTCAGGCCCACAGCACTGTACATATTGAAATTAATGAAGAAAACATATTCCAGTCAAACAACATCCATACAATATGAATAATTACTACAGGTTACAGAGTCAGAAAGTGGTTAGGGAGGAATCACTGATGGCAGAGTTGATGTGGAGTGGGTCCCTGCTCTGTATGCTGGACTGAGTGACTGAAGTCATTATAGGTGACCAGAACTTTATCAAATCCTTCAACAGACTGGAAAATTCAATTCATGTTTGCTTTTAAGGTTTACTGTCCTAAAATTCAGTAACTTGTATTAATATTCCTGGCCTGAATTATTGTTATTCCATCTCAGAGCCTGAACTAACTTTCTTGTCAATTCTTCAAGGAGTCATTAGGAATAGTTCAACTTATTGAAGGACATGGCTGCCTTTTGTTCTGTTCTCTGTCAAGATGATAAAACACTGCTTTAATAATGTTGAGGTCCGGGCTCTGAGGAGGCCAATCATGACTGAAAGAGTTCTGTTGTTTTGTGTTTTTCTACCTAGGTATGATTTTTACTGCATTGGCAGTGTGCTTCAGATAATTGTCATGAAGAAAAGTAAGACATTGTCAATTAGACACATTCAAGACTCTATTGTGTGGTAGATCAAACAGTAATTTTCTGCATTTGTAATTGACAAGATCTGGCGTAAACGCAGCCCCAAATCATGACAGATTCTCCTCTGAGTTTTACAGTCACTGTTTTATCTCTCTGCTGATGATTCGACACACGGATGGCCTGAGGATAAAAACTCCTCTTGAGCCTCTCTGTTTTTGTTCGGATGGTGCGGAACCTTCTGCCTGATTTCAGAAGCTGGAACAGTTCGTTGCTGGGATAGGATGGGTCCTTCAAAATCTGAGTTGCTCTAGTCCAGCATCTCCTGACGTAAATGTCCTGTAGGGAAGGGAGAGCAGTCCTGCAGCGGCGTTTTGCCATACGGATCACTCTCTGAAGAGCTTTTTTACCCTTGACACAGCTGTTTCCATACCAGGATGTGATGTTCTGTGTGAGGATGCTCTCCACAGCGCCTGTATAGAAATTCCTGAGGATCGCTGGCGAGACCCTGAACTTCCTCAGTTGTCATAGGTGATACAGGCTCTGCCTAGCCTTTTTGGATTGGACCTGAATGTGGGCAGACCATGTCAGGTCTGAGGAGAATGGACACCGAGATACTTGAAGGACTGCACTCTCTCCACTGGAGCTTCATTAATGATAATGGGCTTGTAGTCTCGTTGCTGACTCCTTCTGAAGTCCACCACCAGCTCCTTGGTCTTGCCGATGTTCAGCTGGAGGAGGTTGTCCCAGCACCACGATGCCAGATTCTTTACTTCATCCATGTAGACCGCCTCATCGTTGTTGGAGATTG